>NC_050444.1:49633921-49793921 GCF_903995425.1 Onychomys torridus | reverse complement strand
AGCAGACATGTCTCACTGTCCAGAAAGCCTAAATTTTAAAAAATATTTTAAATGCCATATTCTGAAGGTCTTTGAAGTATTTGAAGATTACCTATCTATCTGAAATATCTCTATGTATACCTAGAAGTATAACATGGCTATGAGTATGATTATCATAGACAATTAATTATTAATCTATTTTTAATTATCCATTACAATTTTAAATGAGCTATATAAACATAATGCCTTAAACAAGAGTAGAAATATACACACAGTATAACAAAATTAACTTTAAGTTTGTATCAATAGACTAAAATCTATACCAATGTAAAACATTTTAAACGAGTTGTTGCTCTTAGAAGTAAGTTCATTAATCTACCCTTTCATCTCATTATATCTATGTCAAATCCCCTTTTCTTCTTTAGAAAGACATTACATTTTTAAATTTTTTTTTATTATGTGTTTTAATTTTATACATCAGCCATGGGTTCCCCTGTCTTCCCCCATCCCGCCTCCACCCTCACCTTCTCCCCATCCCCTCCCCTCCATTCCTATGTCCTCCAGGACCAAGGCACCCCTGGGGATTCATTTAAACCTGGTGGATTCAGTACAGGCAGGGCCTGTCCCCTCCTTCCAGGCTGAGCACCTGTCCCTGAGTAAGCCCAAGGTTCCAAACAACCAACTCATGCACTAAGGACAGATCCTGGTCCCACAACCTGGATGCCTCCCAAACAGATCAAACTATTCAATGGTCTCACTTATACAGAGGGCCTGATTCAGCTAGGGGCTCCACAGCCGTTGGTTCATAATTCATGTGCTTTCTTTCGATTGGCTATTTGTCCCTGTGCTTTTTGCAATCTTGGATTCAACCACTCAAGCTCTTGCAGTCCCTCCTCTTTCTCTACAGTTGGACACCTGGAGCTCCACCTGGGCCCTGGCTGAGGATCTCTGCATCCACTTCCATCAGTTATTGGATGAGAGTTCCAAGACAAATGTTAGGGTGTTTAGTCATCTGATCACCAGACTAGGTCAGATCAGGCTTTCTCTTGATCATTGTGGATTTCTGGGGACCTCCCAAGCACTCCTGTTCTCATGTGGTCTTCATTTATCATGGTGTGTTATTCCTTGTTCTCCCTTTCTGTTCTTGATCCAGCTAGGATCTCCTGCTCCCCTAAGATTTCTTACCCTCAAATCTTGCCCTTCATTACTCCCACTGTCATCCAGGTTGTTCATGTAGATGTCATCTATTTCTCTGTCATTGAGTGATCCCTGGGTCTTTCCTAGGGTCTTGTTTTCTAGGTAGCCTCCCTGGAGTTGTGTAGCAGTCTAGTTATCTTTGTTTTACATCTAATATCCTCCTATGAGTGAGTACATACCATGTTTGTCATTCTGAGTCTGGGTTACCTCACTCAGGATGATTTTTTTTTCTATATCCATCCATTTGCCTGCAAACCTCATGATGTTATTGTTTTTCTCTGCTGAGTAGTACTCCATTGTGTATATGTACCATATTTTCTTTATCCATTCTTCAGTTGAAGGGCATCTAGGTTGTTTCCATGGTCTGGCTATTACAAACAATGCTGATATGAACATAGCTGAGCAAATGCCCTTGTGGTGTGATTGAGCATTCCTTGGGTATATGCCCAAGAGTATTATAGTGTTCCCAATTTTCTAAGGAAGCACCATATTGATTTCCAAAGCGGCTGTACAAGCTTGCATTCCCACCAGCAGTGGAGGAGAGTTCCCCTTGCTCCACATCCTCTTCAGCATAAGCTGTCTTCTGTGTTTTTGAACTTAGCCATTCTGACAGCTGTAACTGTAAGGTGGTATCTCAGAGTCGTTTTGATTTGCAATTCCAGGATAATTAGGGATGCTGAGCATTTCCTTAAATGTCTTTCAGCCATTTGAACTTCCTCTGTGGAGAATTCTCTGTTTAGTTCTATAGCCCATTTTTTAATTGGACTATTGGGCAATTTGATGTCTAATTTCTTGAGTTCTTTATATATTCTGGATATCAGCCCTCTGTCAGATGTGGGGTTGGTGAAGACCTTTTCCCTTTCTGTAGGCTGTTGCTTTGTCTTGTTGACCATGTCCTTTGCTCTACAAAAGCTTCTCAGTTTCAACAGGTCCCATTGATTGATTGTTTCTCTCAGTGTCTGTGCTACTGGTGTTATATTTAGAAAGTGATCTCCAGTGCCAATGCATCAAAGAGTACTTCCTACTTTCTCTTCTATCAGGTTCAGAGTAGCTGCATTTATGTTGAGGTCTTGATCCACTTGGACTTAAGTTTTGTGCATGGTGATTGACATGGATCTGTTTTCAGCCTTTTGCACATTGACATCCAGTTATGCCAGCACCATTTGTTGAAGATGCTTTCTCTCTTCCATGGTAGATTTTTGGCTTCTTTGTCAAAAATTATATGTTCATAGGTGTGCGGGTTAATGTCAGGGTCTTCAATTCGATTCCATTGGTCCACATGTTGGTTTTTATGCCAGTACCAAGCTGTTTTGATTAGGGTAGCTCTATACTAGAGCTTGAGGTCAGGGATCATGATGCTTCCAGAAGTTGTTTTATTGTATAGGATTATTTTGGCTATCCTGGGTTTTTTGTTTTTCCATATGAAGTTGAGTATTATTCTTTCCATGTCTGTGAAGAATTGTGTAAGTAATTTGATGGGGATTTCATTGAATCTGTAGATTGCTATTGGTAATATTGCCATTTTTACTATGTTAATCCTGCCTATCCATGAGCATGGGAGATCTTTCCATTTTCTGACATCTTCTTCAATTTCTTTTTTCAGGGACTTAAAGTTCTTGTTATATAGGTCCTTCACATGCTTAGTTAGTGTAACCCCAAGGTATTTTATATCATTTGTGGCTATTGTAAAGGGTGATGTATCTCTGATTTCCTTCTCAGCCTGTTTGTCTATTGTATATAGGAGGGCTACTGATTTTTTTGAGTTGATCTTGTATCCTGCAATGTTGCTGAAGGTTTTTATTAGCTGTATCAGTTCCTTGGTTGAATTTTTGGGGTCACTCATGTATACTATCATGTCATCTGCAAATAGGGATAGCTTGACCTCTACCTTTCCCATTTGTATCCCCTTAATCTCTTTATGTTGTCTTATAGCTCAGGCTAGAACTTCAAGTACTATATTAAATAAGTATGGGGAGAGGGGACAGCCTTGCCTTGTTCCTGACTTTAGTGGTATTGTTTTGATTTTTCTCTCCATTTAAATTTTGTTGGCTGTTGGCTTGCTGTAGATTGCCTTTATTATATTTAGGTATGTTCCCTGTATTCCTGATTGTTCCAAGACCTTTATCATGAAAGGGTGTTGGATTTTGTCAAATGCCTTTTCTACATCTAGTGAGATGATCAAGTGGGTTTTTTCTTTGAGTTTGTTTATATGGTGTATTACATTGACGGACTTTTGTATGTTGAACCACCCTTGCATCCGTGGGATGAAGCCTACTTGATCATGGTGGATAATTGTTTTGATGTGTTCTTGGAGTCTGTTTGCCAGAGTTTTATTGAGTATTTTTTTATCAATGTTCATTAGGGAGATCGGTCTGTAGTTCTCTTTCTTTGTTGTATCTTTGTTTGGTTTAGGTATCAGGGTAATTGTAGCCTCATAGAAGGAGTCTGGTAATATACCTTCTGCTTCTATTGGGTGGAACAATTTAAAGAGTATTGGTATTAAGTCTTCTTTGAAGATCTGGTAGAATTCTGCAGTGAAACCATCAGGTCCAGGGCTTTTTTTTGGTTGGGAGACTTTTAATGACTGATTCTATTTCCTTAGGGGTTATTGGACTATTTAAATTGTTTATCTGGTCTTGATTTAACTTAGGTATGTGACACCTATCCAGAAAATTGTCCATTTTTTTTAGATTTTCCAGTTTTGTGGAGTAGATTGTTTTGAAGTATGACCTGATGATTCTCTGGATTTCCTCATTGTCTGTTGTTATATCCCCCTTTTTATTTCTGGTTTGTTAATTTGGATGCTCTCTCTCTGTCTTTTGGTTAGTTTGGATAAGGGCTTGTCTATCTTGTTGATCTTCTCAAAGAACCAACTCTTTGTTTCATTAATCCTTTGTATTGTTCTCTTTATTTCTATTTTATTAATTTCAGCTCTCAATTTGATAATTTCCTGGCTTCTGTTCCTCCTGGGAGACTTTGCTTCTTCCTGTTCAAGGGCTTTCAGGTGTGCTGTCAAGTCACTAGCATGAGATTTCTCCAGCTTCTTTATGTGGGCATTCAGTGATATGAATTTCCCTCCTAGAACTGCTTTCATAGTGTCCCATAAGTTTGGGTATGTGGTGTATTCATTTTCATTGATATCTAGGAAGTCTTTAATTTCTTTCTTTATTTCTTCCTTAACCCATTGGTGATTTAGTTGAGCATTATTCAGTTTCCATGAGATTGTAGGATTTCTGTAGTTTTATCTGTTGTTGAAATCTAACTTTAAACCGTAGTGGTCTGATAGAACACAGGAGGTTATTCCAATTGTTTTGTATCTGTTGAGATTTGCTTTGTGGCCAAGTATGTGGTCGATTTTAGAGAAGGTTCCATGGGGTTCTGAGAAGAAGGTATATTCTTTTTTGTTTGGGTGGAATGTTATGTAGATATCAATTAAGTCCATTTGTGCCATAACATCTGCTAAGTCCATTATGTCTCTGTTAAGTTTCAATTTGGCCGATCTATCCAGAGGTAAAAGTGGGGTGTTGAAATCTCCACTATTAATGTGTGGGGTTTTATATGTGATTTGAGCTTTAGTAATGTTTCTTTTACATATGTGGATGCCCTTGTGTTTGGGGCATAAATGTTCAGAATTGAGACTTCATCTTGGTGGGTCTTTCCTGCAATGAGTATATAATGTCCTTCATCATCTCTTTTGATTGATTTTAGTTTGAAGTCTATTTTGCTGGATATTAGGATAGCTACACTAGATTGCTTCTTAAGACCATTTGATTGGAAAGTCTTTTCTCAGCCTTTTATTCTTAGGAGGTGTCTGTCTTTGAGTTTGAGGTGTGTTTCTTGTATGCAGCAGAAAGATGTGTCCTGTTTTCCTATCTATTCTGTTAGTCTGTGTCTCTTTTATAGGTGATTTAAGTCCATTGATATTAAGGGATATTAATGACCAGTGATTGATCATTCCTGTTGTTATTTTTAATTTTTGGTGGTGGTGTGTATGTACTTCTCTTCTTTGGGGTTTACTGCTGTGGTGTTATCTATTGCCTTTGTTTTCATGTGTGTATCTGCTTTCCTTAGGTTGGAATTTTCCCTCTAGTGCTTTCTGTAGGGCTGGGTTTGTGGATAAATATTGCTTAAATATGGTTTTGTCTTGGAAGGTCCTGTTCACTCCATCTATGATGATTGAATTTTTTCTGGGTATATTAGTCTAGGCTGGTATCCATGGTCTCTTAATGTCTTCATTATATCTGTCCAGGTCCTTCTGGCTTTCAAAGTATCCATTGAGAAATTGGGTGTTATACTGATGGGTTTGCCTTTGTAAGTCACATGGCCTTTTTCCTTTGCTGCCCTTAATATTCTTTCTTTATTCTGTCCGTTTAGTTGTTTAATTATTATGTGGTGAGGGGAGTTTTTTTGGGGATCTAGTCTGTTTGGTGTTCTATAGGCTTCTTGTATCCTCATAGGCATTTCCTTCTTTAAGTTGGGAAAGTTTTCTTCTATGATCTTGTTAAATATATTTTCTGTGCCTTTGAGTTGGTGTTCTCCTCCTTCCTCTATCCCTATTATTCGTAGGTTTGGTCTTTTCATGGTGTCCCAAATTTCTTGGACATTTTGGTTCCTGACTTTATTGGTTTTAGTGTTTTCTTTGACTGATGAATCTACTTGTTCTACCTGTTTGTTTTTCAGATTTTGTATTTGCAACATTCATTCTGCTTGTGTCTTCTTCATTTATTTTATTTCCCTCTTCAGGTCTTGGATTTTCTTTCTTGCTTTTTCATGATTTTCTTTCAAGGATTTATTGGTTTTTTTTTTCTGCTTTAATTGTCCTTTCCTCTAGTTTTTTATAGAGTTCTTCCCATTTTTTGTTTGTCTGTTCCTCTACTTTATTTTTGAATTCTTCTGTATAAGGCTCTAGCCTCTTCATGATGTTACTTATAAGGTTGTTTCCTTCTTCTTCTTCCATTCTGTGATGTTCAGGTCTAGCTGTTGGAGAAAGGCTAGGTTCTGGTGATGCTGTATTGCTCTTTATTTTGTTGTATGTACTTCTGCCTTGACGTCTGCCCATCTCCTATTGTGTTCGTTCTTGGTCTTATCATTGTACTTGGTCCAGGGAGAGCTGACAGATTTAGGGAGCCTCTCTCTTGTCCAGATGGATGCTCTGGGCCAGATGGGAGTGCTGGTCCAGATGAGAGTGCTGGCTGGATAGGAGCTGTGGGGCTGGTCTCTGAGTCTCAGGAAGTCCCTGGGGTCTCCTTATTTTGTCCAGATGGGAGCTCCTCTTGTCCAGATGGGAGTTCCTCTGGTCTCTGGTCCAGATGGGAATTCCAGGGCAGGATGGAAGCTTGAGGCTGGTCTCTGATTCTCAGGAAGTGGCTGGGGTCTCCAACAGATGGGTGTGGGGGCAGGGTGTGGAGACTGCAGGGTCTGCCTGCAGCCATGGAAAAGGAGAGCCTTCTTGCAGGGCCTGCTGATTGGCTGGAAACTGGGGCCAAGTTGGTCAGGTCCTCCCGGGATGGCCTGTGTCCAGCAGTGGGACCCAGGGGCAGTTGCCTCTCTGGCTATAACCCCAGGCACTCACATCTGGACCAGATGGGAGTTCTGGGCTGTGAGATTGCATTTATAATCAACCTGATTAAAATAAAAATACTGTTTTTTTCCTGTCCCACATCAGAGGGCTCTTGTGACTTGGGACATAAAAATCTCTTAACCTTTTATTTTAGCAATATGTCTGGGTTTAGAGAAGGAGTGAGCCAATTCCATCTCCAGAGCCAGCTTAATAATTTTGGGATATTGGGTGTAGTGTTTCTTACTACTTCCTGCTGGAGGGGGGCACTGTATCTTATGGGGACATAAAGAAAATTTTAGTATTATGGAGTAGTCTGTGAGGGTAAACCTCTGAGCCAGCTGCCTTGAAACCATTTTGGATGTTGGATCATCTGGGCCATGGTGTCATTGGAGACCTTTCAGGTGGTCTTGGCTAATCAAAACTGATGTATCTTAATCTGGAAGAAATCCAAAGCCTCCGGCTTTCTGTGGAAACAAAAGCAGAGATGCTTTTCCAAAGTATCATATCCTTATAACCAAATTTTGAAGTCAAGGTACCTTTAAAATTTACATATTTGTTTAACTCAACAGCTTTTACGATCAAATCTTTTTCTGTAGTTAAAAATCCCAAAGACTACATAAAACAGATTCTCTGTGTCATATCCATCTTTGTAAGACTGAAACGCCCTTGTGGCTGCTGCCTCTGCCCACCTCAGCTTCCCAACTTGGTGGTGGTACAGTTTATGGCCAGCTCTGGGTCTGGAGCCATGTGTACCATCAACTATCAGAAGCAGTTCTATCAAAGCAGTGCATAGCCCAGAACCTTTTTTTTTTTTTTTTCAAACTAGCAAAGGCTAAATCCACCATGCAACAGAGTAAAGTGGTGCTTGTAGACTCCTCATTCCTGCCATACTGCAGGTCAGAGGCACATGCCAGCAACCCGCCAGGAACCTGCCATAGTAGCTCAAACCGGCAGGCTGTGGCTAACTTGAGAGAGACAACTAGGAAACTGTTTTTAGCTCTGTTTTAGAATCTTTTTTCTCAGGTTTTAGGTGGAAATTCTTGCCAACACGTTGGGTGTCACTTGTAGTTAGAATTTTCCTGCCTGGTCCACAGTCAAGACAAATCTCTCTTACCTGCTAGTCCCACAGTTGCTCAGACCCAACCAAGTAAGCACACAGAGACTTATATTACTTGTAAACTATATGGCTGTGGCAGACTTCTTTGTTATCTTAAATTAACCCATTTCTAATAATGTATATTTTGCCACATGATTTGTGGCTTACCTGTATCTTACATCTTGTCATGGCAGTGGCTCACAGCGTCTCCCCCTCTCCAGTCTTCCACTTCCCCAAGTCTCTTCTCTCTAGTCCCACCTATACTTCCTGCCTGGCCACTGGCCAATCAGAACTTTATTTACACAGAGCGATATCCACAGCAGGCCAGTTCTACTGTGTTGTACAAGCAAGGAAGAGGGGACACTCTCCCAAATGCTGCTGCTGGTGAGGGATAGAGAAAGCCCTCCCAGTCTTATGACCCCAGGAACAGCTCCACCACCTGTTTCAGGCATTGATTGGGAGGGGAAGCAGGGATGAAGGGTATCTCTCCTTTCCCATGCTTCCACATGTCAGATGAGGAATAGGAACAGCTCTCCACTGCTTATGACATCTGGGTTGGGTCCCTCTCACCTCTGAACACAGGGTAGCTCTGCTGTGCTTCCTAGGTGAGGGGCAGGGCCCATTTCCTGAGTGCTTCAGCTGGTAAAGGGGAGAGTCAGTGCTCTCATCTATTGCAGGTGGTAAAGGGCAAGGGGTAAAGGGGGCTATCTCTCACCTTCACACACTACTACCTAACAGGCAAGTAGTGGGGACAACTATTCCATTCTTACAGTTTCAGGCCTGGCTCACCCACATCCCAGCCAAAATGTTTGGCTCTATTATGTTACCCAGGTGAGGTGCAGGGCCTGCTCTCCCAAGTGTTGTAGCTGATAGGAAGGCAGGGGCAACTCTCCTGCTCTTGTGATCTCAGGATCAGTTCTCACACCTGAGTCAGCCATTGATGGTGGGTAGGGGAGGCCTTCTTTCCCATGTCCATGCTACCACAAGAAGTATGGGTAATTGGGACAACTCTCCTATGCTCACCCACACCTGCACTAACAGGGTTAGCTCTGTTGCATTGCATGTTGGGATACAGGGTCTGCTCTCCTATGTGTTGTAGCTGGTGCAGGTCAGCGAGAGCTCTTTCACTCTTAAATCACAGGGCCAGCTCTCTCACTGGTCTCAGATGTTGATGGACAGGGAGGTGGGGAGGAGGGCAACTCTCCCTTTCCCATGCCACCTCAAGATAGATGAGTAATGGGGACAGCTCTCCCTTTTTCATTACTTCAGGGCTGGCTCACCTACATCTTCACCACCTGGGTTGGTTTTATTGAGTTGACCAGGCACAGTGCAGGTCCTGTTCTCTTGTTCTTGTGACCTTGGAGCTAGATCTTGACATGCCTTATGTTGGTGTGTTTGGAGGAGGGCATCTTTGTCATGCCTGTTCTAGAATAAGACAGATGAGAAATGGGTACACCTATCCCATGCTTACATGTTTGGAGCTGGTTCATCCATACCTCCATTAGGGTTGGCTCTATTGTGCTTCACTGCAGAGGTTCAGGGCCTGTTTTCCCAAGACTTGCAGCTGGAGGGCATCAGAAACAAGTTTCCCATTCTTACCAACACAGGGCCAGCTCTCCCAGCTGCCTCTGGTGTTGATGGGGGTGGGTAGGGCATTTTTCCCAGCTCATGCTGCCTTATGGCAGATGAGGGGTGGGGGATACATCTCCCATGCTGAGTCATCCACACTTGTGACAATAGGGTTTGTTTTGTTGTGCTGCCCAGGCAAGGTGCAGGGCAAACTCTCTTGAGTGTTGCAGCTTATGGGGGCAGGGACAACTCTCCCCCTCTTACTACTTCAGGGTCAAATCTCTCATCTGCCTTAGGTATTGATGGGTGGGGTAGGGAAGAGACATCTCTCCCCAGCCCATGACACCTGTACAGCAGATGAGGGGTAGAACTAGATCTCCCACTGTCAAGTTCTCAGGGTTAGCTTACCTGTGTTCTCATCAACAGGGTCATCTCTGGTGTACTGCCCAGATGAAATGCAGGGCTCCCTTTCTGGTGTGTTGCAGCTGGTCAAGGGATCAGCTCCCTCACCACCTCAACCTCTCTTTGTTTCTTAGTATATGCATCTGTCCACAGTACCTGAACCATTCTCTCTCTCTCTCTCTCTCTCTCTCTCTCTCTCTCTCTCTCTCTTCACACTATACCATAGCTATGCTCACTTTAATAGTACCCATTTATCTGAAAGGTACCAGGTGAACCTGTGTTTTCTCTTTGGAGTCCAGGGCACAGAGCCTGGACTGGGCCATGCTTCTCCATCACAAAGATATCATTTTAGTGCCCAAATTCCTAGCACTTATGGTGCTGGGTGGCTACTGGTTGGTGCCTTTTGCTCAGTTCCTCTCACCCCAGATGAATGGCCTAGGGTGAGGGCTTTGCTCTCCATTTTTCCTTTTGTGATAAATCCACAATTACTTTTTCCAATGTAAACTACAGGAAGATTAAACTATGATCTAACTTGATGTTTGGGGTGGTTAATTTTCAATTTTCATTTTTAATTGAATAATAATTACATGTTTCTAAAACATATGATGTTTTAATATATATCTACTATGCAAATGATTAAATCAGGATAGTTATCAAATATATCACTTCACTTAATTTTTTGTGAATAAAGTGTGTAAATATACTCAAGCATTTTGAAATGTGCAATTATATTGTCCCACTGCTAGCAATATTTGAGACATGGAAAAATCTACCCACAGATGGCTAACAGGGCTAAGTACACCCCACCCCCACAAACTGGAATGGTGTTCAGCATTACCCTAGAGGTAATTCTTCTGTAATTTTCCAACAGTGTGCTTAGATCTGGAAGTCACAGTGGTAAGTGATATAGAGCAAAGACATAAAAACAAAATCACTGCATCACCTCATTTATATTTGAACTGTGAAAAGCTTGAGATTATGAAGTTTGGGACAGTATAGTAGTTACCAGTAGTATAGACTGATAGACCTATGGACATTTGTAATCAAGGCCATAGAGAATAATACTTCAACTATCCTTGGTGAATGAGCTTCCATAATTATTTTGTAATGGTTACTTTACTAATAAACTATGCATTTGATGAGTCTTTTTATGGGTCACACTGACTAGCTTACAGTCTCCTGTTATTTGGTCACATATTATTTGGATATCAAGGAAAATGTTTTTCAGATTGAATTCCTAATAGTTAGCTTATTTAAGGAAAATATTTTCCACCACCAGCTTGTGAAAACAAGCATTAGCTTTCCCAAGAAATTTTGAAATCTCTTTTAGGCACAGTGCCTTTTGTCAGTGCTAATGACATTTTGTACCATACATTCTTTTTGGTTTGGAGTTGTGCTGTGGAATGTCACTCTGTATGCTATGAATATGTGTTACTCTGATTGGTTGACAAATAAAGATGTTTGGACAATAGTGAGGCAGAATAAGGTAAGGCAGGACATTGTAACTAGAGAGTGAGGAAAGAGAAAGGCAGAGCTGGGGAGATGCTGCTAGCTGTCACCAGAAGAAGTAAAATGTAAAGTACCAGTAAGCCACAAGGCAAAGTATAGATTTATATAAATGGGTTAATTTAAGATTTAAGAGCTAGCAAGTGAGAAGCCTGAGCTATTAGGCCATATAGTTTGAAAATAATAAAAGCCTCTGTGTATTTATTTGGGTCTGAGCAGCTGCGGGCACAGGCAGGACTGGAGAAAGCTTCCAATTATATAATTGGGCTTGCTAGCTTTAATAATCATAGAAGACATCGTGCTCTATAACACAAATCTTAAAAAAAATAATAAATTGCTGTGTGTGTTTATGTAGTTGTATGGAGTAGTGTTGATTCCAGAATAAGACTAATTCTTAAGGAAATTCCTTTATCATTATTTTAGTTTAATTTCTGTTGTTGTGATAAATACCATGATCAAAACCTACTTGAGAAGAGAGAGATTTATTTACATTACAATACTAGGTCATAGTCAGTAGCAAAGGGAAGTCAGGACAGGAACTCAAGGTGGAAACCTAGAAGCAGGAGTTGATGCAGAAGCTATAGAGTGGTGCTGCTCACTTTCATGTTCCTTATGGCTTATTCAGCCTACCTTCTATATCACCCAGGACCACTGTGTAGGAATAATACTGTTCACAGCATGCTAGGCATTTGCCCATCAATCATTAATCAAGATGACATACCACAGAGTTGTCTACAGGACAATGTGATGGAAGTGTTTCAGCAGTTGAGGTTCCCTCTTCCTAGGTGACTATTTGTGTTGAGTTGGCAAAAATCTAACAGGCATAATCAAAGAATACAAACTTGCTTTACTGGTAACTTCAGTTAAAATTGAAGACTAAAAGTAAAACTGATTATACTTATTGTAATTATCTTTTAAGTTGCCTTGTTGACTTTCCATCACATAAATTCTTGGATATAATTACAGATAGCACACTGCTATAGATTTGATAGGATCATTCTGAATACAAACTTAACTGTTGATGTGTCCTTTTCTCCTCTTCAAATGAGGAGGCCTGGGGTATATTATTAAATTATATGAACAGTGGTTACAGTAAGGTTTGCCCATGAAAATTAATTTCTGCCTCTAATTTAACCTCAATTAATATCTTTACCTCTAAAATAATGGTATTATTCAGCAACCAGATTTTAGAAAAAAACTAATAATTTTTCATGGTTAAACCTTTAATTGGGTAAAAATGATGTTCAGATGATCCTTGTACATAAGATAACTACTTTTTCTATAGAGAATGACACTTGCTGTAAATATCATCTTACTGATGATACTAGTTTAAAAGAAACAAGTAAATAATGTTGGTCATAAAACGTATCATTGTCTTGATTAATTATACTCATTAAATTTTCCTCTAATAAGTCAAGTTGTATTCCCACTATAAAAGTTGCCCAACATTTGAAAATTATTTTTATAAAAGCTACTATTTATTTTCTTGGTGAGTCCTACTGATTTGTGTATTTATACAGTAGTAATATAGAAAATAATGGTTGAGTTAGGCATGGTAAAGTGTGTATTTTGGGAAAAATGGTTTCTACTCCCTTTTATTTGTGGGGGGGATTAAGACTTTCCTGTTTGATAATAATATCTAAAACAGTTATAATACTTATTTAATGTTGATGTACCCATCATTATGCACAAATTCCAAAGAACATTGTAGGCAGAGTTTGTCACCTCTAATGTAACAGACGAAGTATTTTTACTGCTGTAGCAATTGCTGCAGATTGAAATACTGGTGCGATATAATGTCAGCAAAAGGATCTGAAGCTATCTGCTGCAATGCTGTTATACAAAAACACAATGATAGTCTTTATTCACTAACAGAACATAGCCTTTTCTTGTTAACTAACACCTTTGGTTACATTTGAGTAAACTCTTCACAAGCCAAAAATAGGTCAAACATTAATAGTTACATAGTGAGAGGAATGATTAAATACATATATGCAACACCTAGATAACAGACAGATAGAATTTCTTATTAGTGCTGAAGGAGCTCCAAGTCACAATTGGAAGGTTCCAACATGACATGGACATCAAATAAAAGTAAGAGAGGAATGATCACCCACCATGAACTATGAAATTCTACCCCATATACACTGTTCATGAGTATCAGTCAGAAAAGGCAAAGGCTAAAATGTTCTGACAGAAAGGAAGCAGGCACCAAGACAGGCCAGCTAGGAGCAACATAGTAACTTAGGTAATATTTGGGAACATAGAAGTATATTTAAAATAATCCCAGAAACCCAAGTAATCTGTTATTTAGATAATAATTGTGCACAAACATTGAAATAATCATTTGATGAGAAGAGTATAGTTATGCCAGAAACTTTCATCATACTAAAACGACTGAGAGTTCATTGTGTTTTACTATGATTTTATGTGTGATATATAAGTTTATATAAACGTGAATGTGCTGTGGTTTACCTGGATGGTTAACTTAGTTCTACTCTGGGTGTGTATGTGGTGGGTTTTCCAGAACGTTTAATCTTTTAAATTGTAGGACTGAGTAAAGCTGGTGTCCCTTTACAGTGTGAGTGTTCCTGATGAATTCTTCAAAGGCACAGCAAATCCTGATTGTGTGTTCTGCCTGCCTGCTGACCTGGGAAAACTACTTTCTCTTGTCCTTTCTATTATTTTTCTGTAGACTTATGTTACTCAAATGTTATGAAAAAATCATTAATGATGAAAACTTCTCAATTGCAAAAGAAGAGTAATTTCTAAGTGTATTCTAAGAAACATTTAATTTAAATTTATTATTAGCTGACAAACATCATTTTAGTCTATGGTTGGAAAAATACTAGGCTCAACAACATTAGTTTTGTTTAATAGGTTTTTTGCACATGCTCTAATTATGTCCTTTCTAAATCTCTGAAATTGGATGATTTAAATACTAAGACTTAACTTTAATTTATTCATCAATTTCTTGATTTCTCATTAGGCTAATGTTATGGAAGAGAATTTTACAAATACTTATGGAATTATATCACTAGATGATGGATAGATATGAATTCTTGATACATATTTAAAAACCAGTGATTTCTAGTTATCACAATATGGAACAGTTGTTATTCCAGTATCTAGCATTTTGACTCAATTTTCTTTTCTCAATACTTATCATCAAATTTCACTCTGTAACTTCACTTTACTGCTTAAGAATGAAGAGAATTGTATAAACTGTTGACATGAAATGGTTAGGAGGTAGAGAATGTGACTCACTTAAGCACATCTAGGTTTGTGGAAGTAATAGTGCATTGGGTAGCAGTTTGGCAACTTGTTAATTTTAAATAAAGACTGTATAAAATATTAGAATCCACTACCGGTATCTTTTTATGATTTCTATAGTTGTGAAGAGACACCATGACCATGACAACTCTTATAAAGTAAAACATTTAATTAGGTGGTTTATAGTTCAGTGGTTCAGTCCATTATCATCATGGTGGGACATGGTGGAATGCAGTCAGACACAGTGATGGAGAGGAAGCTGAGAGTTCTACATCTTGACTCACAGGAAACCAGAAGTGGTCTAAGACCTTGGGCATGGCTTGAGCATATATGAGATCTCAAAGCCTGCCTCCACAGTAACACATTTCCTCCAATGATACCATAGCTATCCAACAAGGACACACCTCTTAATTGCACCACACCCTTTGGGGAATATTTTCTTTCAAACCACACAGTCCACTCCCTGGCCTCCAAAGACTTGTAGCTGTATTATAGTGAAAAAATGTGTGCAGTCCAATTTCAAAAGTCTCATAGTCTATAACATTCTGAAACTTATTTAAAGTTCAAACTTCAAAATCTTTTCTGAGATTCATGTAATCTCTTAATTGCAATTCCCTGACAATCAAAACAAAAAAATCATATGACATACTTCCAACATATAATGGTACAGGAAACACTTTACCAATATAAATGCAGGGAAAGGAGCATAGTGAGGAAATATTGAACCAAAGAAAGACCAAAAACAAGCTGGACAAACTCCAAACTCTGAATCTCTTGGGCTGATTTCACTCCATGTTAGCAGCTCTTTTCTACAGGTATCCCACAGCTCTGGAATCACCAACATTTTGAAGTCTCCAAGACAATCCAGGCCTTATCTTCACAGCTTCACTCAATGGCCTCTCTAGGCCTCCATGCAAGGACACATGCCTGGCCTAAGTGGATTTATGTGGTCACAGAGGCAAATTCCATAACTCCTTTCTAGATTCTTTAACTCTAAAGTCCAAATCATTTGGTCAAAGCTGCCAAGTTCTGCTGCTATCTGGGACCAATTGAATAGGTCTGCCTTTTTCAATTACATCTTCACTGGCTTTCTGCTTTCAATAGTTAACTTCACTGCCTAAACGACTTTATTTTCTCTATAGATCAGGCTTGCCTCCAAGTCAGATATTCTCTATCCTCTGCCATCAGAGTGCTAGGATTAAAGGCATACACCATCACACCAAGTTCTAAGCTTTTTTTAAATTTGTGTTCACAATGGAAACTTAGCTGGGTGGGATCCTGATCTGAAGTCACCACACCATTATTCCATTTCTTAATTTATTTCTTTGACATATGACTTAGCTCCATTCTATCTTCCAGTGTCCCTTTTCTCTTTCAATTTTACACTTTGTAATTTACTCTGTTCTGCTTGCTCCTTTTTGTAATAAAACTTCATTAGAATTACCACTAATAACCACTTGACAAAGTCTACACTGGGTTGTTTTAAGATATCTTCTGACAATGGAATTAGTTAAAAACATTTCACTTTAGCCTAAGGTAGACTCTTCAGACAAGAGCAAAAAGCAGCCATGTTCTTTACAAAAATATCACAAAAGGGATCTCCATTCCATATGTTTTTATTCTTCTCCTTTGAAACCTGGCCTCCACATTTAAAATAACTGAGCAGCACATCCATGTTCCTATTAGTATGGTCCATTAAGCAGTGCTTAAAATACCCCACTGCTTTCCTAACCCCAACTCCACAAGTCAATATTACTCCAAATAAAAACATGGCCCAGCTATCACAGTAATACCCCAATACTGGTACCAACTTCTTTGATAGTTAGGATTTCTATAGCTGTGAAGAGACATGATGAACATGGCAACTCTTATAATATAAATGAAAACATTTAATTGGAGTGGCTTAGTGTTTCAGAGGTTTCATCCATTATCATCTCGGTGGGACATGTTGGTGTGCAGACAGACATGGTGCTGGAGAGAAAGCTGAGAGTTCTACATCTTGCCTCACAAACACAGGAAGTGGTCTGAGATATTGTGCATGGCTTGAAAGTATATGAGATCTCAAAGTTTGTCTCTTCAGGGACACACTTCCTCCAACAATGCCACACCTACACCAAGAAGGCTATACTTCCAAACAGTGCCACTCCTTTTAGGGGCATATTCTTTCAAACCACCACCAGCAGCTATTTATATTTACTCAATGTTATATTTACTAAATATAATTAGAGTCATATATCCACAAAAGACTTTCTGTGATTTTACACAGCTTTCTTATTCAAACTGGCCAATATTTTAACCAATTTATTCAGGACACTAACCATTCGATGAATAAATGGATATATAACATGGTATACCATAAAACACTTCTCAGTAACATATAGAGGCAGGATTCCATAAATGTATAAGGCAATATATATATATATATATATATATATATATATATATGAAAAAGAAATAAGGTATAAAATAATATTCAGTTTATAATGAATTCATCTGAAGATAATAGCCAAAAAAATGACAGACATGAAGCCAAACATTAGGACCATTAGGGATGACATCTTGGGACTACACATACTGGCTATAGCCTGATTTGAGAAAACTTTTGGGATAAATAAACATATAAGAACTGTGCCCTCATAATCAATGTACAACCCTGTTTTAATTAACAGTACAGCTAAAATGACCAATTTCATTAATATATGGTACCTCAAGAAAACCTTCAAAAGAAGGAAAAAGACATTTTAAAAGTAAAAGACATCTAGAAAATGCTTAATTAATATTTAATATAACTAGCCATTCATCATAAAAATACTTGAAACTCCTTCTGAACATTTATGGTTGTAAATACTTACAAGCAACCAAGTTATTATTCAGCCAGTGAATAGATACATAAAACTAATTAAGTGTAGACAATGAGATATTATCCATTGCTGAGGTGACAGGCACTATTAGGCCATATATATATATAATTTAAATTTAAATTATCAAGTAAAAGACTTCAGTCTGAAAAGGCTGCAACCTACATGACTCTACCTCTAACAATCTGGAAAAAAAATCAAGCAATGGAGACTTTAAAAGATCAGGAGTTATGAGATGTAAGGTAGAGCGAATGTGGACAAATGGAGCATAGTGAACTTTGGCCTTTGGAGAGAGTGAAACTATTGCACCTGTTACATAAAGGTGGATATGTTAACTTGAACAGATTCACAACACTAACCAGACTTGCAAACCAGTAGGAGTGAGCCCCATTGTAAACTGTGGGATTTTGGAGTTAGTTTCATGCAGAGAGGACCATACTAATTTCACTGTTGTAGTGTGGAGTGTTGATGATAGAAAAACCTGATGGGTTATATGGAACTTTCAGCATTTCCTGCTCAATGTTGCTATGAAATACAATTCAAGATAATCTAAATATTTAAAAACATTTAAGTTTCTTCATTAGAAGTTAACAAAATTACTGGACTCCTGGAGCTCTGCCTGGTACTTTGTGTATCTTGGCAGGTGCTCCCATCAGTTACTGGATGACTGTTCTATGATGACAGTTAGGGTATTCACCAATATGATTAATGGGGTAGGCTCTCAGGCACCCTCTTCAGTACTGATAGTAGTCTAAGCTGGGGTCATCCTTGTGGATTCCTGGGAACTTCCCTAGCAATAGGTTTCTCCTTATCACCATGATAGAGTCTAATTGATGAGAGGGATTCTATGAGCAAGGCACATACATCAAGATCATGATGAGGAAATCTATAGAGACAACTGAACCAAGCTAGTGGGAACTCACAAACTTTAGACCAACAGCTGTGGAGCCTACATGGAATTGGACTTGGCCCTCTACTTAAGAGAGAGTCTGTTTAATGGGTCCCTGGCAGTGGGATCAGGATTTAGCCCTGGTGCATAAGCTACCTTTTTGTAGCACATTGCCTATGGTGGGACACCTTGCACAGCCTTCATGCTGTGGGGAGAGGCTTGGACTGGCCTCAACTAAATGTACTAGGCTTTGCTGACTCCCCTTGGGAGGCCTTACCTTTTCAGAGGTTGGAATGGGGAATGGGTTCGGGGAGAGAAGTGGGAAGAGGGATGAGAGGGGGATCTGTGGTTGGTATGTAAAATGAACAAAAACTTCTTAATTAAAAAAAAGAAGGTAACAAATCTAAAAAAAAAAAGAAACTATAGCCTAATTAAATTCATTAAGTTTTACACAACTTAGAACAACCACAATTATAAAAGTATGACAACAGAGAGAGAGAGAGAGAGAGAGAGAGAGAGAGAGAGAGAGAGAAAGATGGATGAAAGGACAATGAAAATAGCATGAATTTCAGACTTAGCAAAGGATTATAGGGGAAGGGTAGGAAGGAACAAAGGAAATGGGAAAATTATATAATAATTTCATTTTAAAAAATATAAAAGTATCTGACCATACGAATGGTTGTTTTAGAGATGAAAATCTAGAAATCTCACAAACCTATAGTAAAGTTGCCTGGTTTTATAAAATATTAGAAAACAGTTTAAAATTTCTTTAAAATGTTAATAAAACTCTCCATTTGGCTAGCAACTTCATTCCTGGACATATACATGAATGAAATAAAGCCTTGAGCATACTAATACTTACATACAAGTGATAATGACATCTTTAATTTCAATAACCCAAAACTGGACACAGCCCAAATACTCATCATTGGATAAGGGTATAAACATGTATTCTATACATATAATCAATATTATTCATCATGAGAAAAGAACAACATACTGATAAATGACACATTATAAATTATAATGAGGAAAACAAAGCATAAATATTGCATACAATATGGTTTCATTTCTGTGAAATTTGAGAAACTACTCAACTATCCCACAGTGATGGAAGTGATAAGTGTGGTGATATTTAATTTGTGCTGAAATATGATATTTTATATGTGTGTTAATAAATAAAGTTGCCTGGAGATCAGAGGTCAGTGAGGCATAAACAGAAGTCAAGCAGAGGTAGCACATACCCTTAATCCAAACACATGGCAGGCAGAGTCTCTGTGTGGTCAAGGACACAGCCAAGCATGGTAACATGAGCCTTTAATCCCAGTATCAACCATAGAGACCTGGAGGAGTGTATAGACAGGCAGGGATGAGGAAGTCATGTGCCTGGGCTTAGAGCCAATGAGAAGGCATATTAGGAAGGCAATAAAAGCTCAGTTTAGACAGAAAGAAGCTCTCTGTGGAAGCTACTGCTGCATGGTGGTAAGCTAAGGCTAGTCATGACTATTTGCTCTGATCTCTTTGGCTATTACCTCTGTATTTGGCTCTGTGTTTCTTATTTAATAAGACTGTTTAGAAATTCATCTACAGATAAGTACTTACTTCAGATGGTGAAGTAATAGAATCATTACAAAAAAACAGATTTTGAATGTTATACTGAACTTCATAATGCTTTTATGCTGTATTGATACATGAACAATTTTCAAATTTTATAATGTAGATAATTATAATTCAACATATCTTTAAAATGTTGATTTTTGACTAATATTTAGTTATTAAGTCTATTTGTGAAATGAGTTCTTGTCTTCTAGGCCATTTTCTATGCAATATTGATCTGATGTTGACATTTAGCATGTATTTCTCATATAAATTCAGCAGGACAAGTACTGGAGATGATAATAATGCGGTTTCAGGTTAAAAAATGTACATGATTAGGACAGTGAAAGATTCTGCTATTTTTATGCCAATAGTGCTGAGGATTTCTTGCAGTTAAAAACAGAAATAAAATTACACAGTATTGGATGATTTAGGAATTCTGAAATTGCAAAATATATTTATTTAATTGCTTTATATTTTCTTCTAAAAGTAGCCCTGAACAAGGTATTTTGCCATGCATCCCATTTTTTCTGCTATTTTTAAGTGGGGTGATTCCAGGTACAGGCCATCAAGTCTAGAGAAATGATGTTATAGTAACTCTATTGCAAATGGAGTTTCCAATGAACCACTAACTTAAGCTCTGTGGGCTGTTTTGACCCTCTTAGTAGTAATGGCTAACCTTTAGTGAACACTTAATATGCACAATATATTCTTGTTAAATTTGTCTTATGGCATCTTGAGGTTTGCGCTATAAATACCCTATTTTACAGATAAGGACAGAAGTTTCAGGAGGTTAAGCAGCTTGCCTGAGGGACTAAATGAAGGGCAATATTTCCAACACAGGTGTGTCTAATCACATAAATAAGTCTTCTTCTTAATCTTAGGAAAGGAACAGCCAGACCTAAAGGTTAAATACTAAAGTTTATGTTAGTATAAACTTGTAGAAGTTGTACTGGGGCAATTCTGGTATTAAGCTTCATTTTTCTCAATTACTTCTCTCTATATACTTACTATGTCGAGCTGTGATTTTATAGCCTTCAACTATTTGATTGATGTCTCTGAATCTGAAGATAATAAACTTTTATTCAAGATCATTTCAACCTTGTTCTCTCGGTATCATTAAAGGGAAAATCTTTATATTTTAATACTTAAAAAAACTGTGAACAGAATAAACTATTGATTAGTTACTTAAATAATTGATAAAGTTAATATTGGTACCTGATATGTAAAAGGATAAGAATACATATCCAAGGAGCAAGATATAATGTTCTAATACATGGATATATTGTGTGATGTTTAAATTCAACTAGACATATATAACTTCTCATTATTTTTTTACTTTATGCTGAAATTTTGAAGTTATTTTCTTCTATTTATTTCAAGTGTAATTCTTAAGATAATAATATCATATTATGACAGCATTTGATTTTTGTAGGGTATAACAATCATGGCCTTGTCTCTCTAAGCTTCAGTAAGGCAAGCAGGGTTGAATTCCAGGCAATAAATTAATAGTCCCTACTGGTTGGACAGTTTTGATATTGAATCTCTAGGTTTTCAGAATGAAAAGAGGCTGTGTCTATCCTCCAGTTTCAATCCCTCTCTTAAGTGACTTTAGGGTTCCTGCTGTGGAGGCAGGAATTGCACAGAGCATTAAAAGCCCACTGAGTGAAAACTAGTTCATATTCATAAAGAGAATGAAATCTCAAGCTTGAGTGCAGATCTAAAATTCCAGTTTGGCTGGTCAACTACCTGACTTTGGAATCAACCCTCAGAAGACAGTCTCACATAAGCATGTTAAGAGATAGGCAGGCATTTACTCCATTATTCAGATACTAGGGTTTTCCTTCCCAGAATTCCAGCTTGATAGCTTAGCATCTCATAAGACCACTATGCAGCTTTGTGAACTTGCCCATTTTCCTGATTACTCAGAAAAATGTAACATTTCTTGATTTTTTTTTTTAAATTTTAAAGTTTTCATGCATTCTTTGGACATAGGGTATATGAAAAGATTTTTTTTATAAAATTCAATTTCATATATAATGTGTTTTGATCATATTTTTCCATCCCGTTTCCTCTCAGATCCTTCCCCTCAACCTTTTCCACCAAACTCTGTGTCCTCGCCTTACTCTAATCTAATACACACTCTCTCTCAAAAAAAAGCAAGGAACCAAAAGACAAGAAATAAATATAACAGCAACAACAACAAAAAAGAAAAATCAGAAACAAAACACAATGAAAACAAAAAGGCAAAAGGAAAATAAGACTAATAAAAAAAAAAAAACAAAATGAATTCTGGTATTTCTATGACTTTTGTTTCCGTCTCTTCTGTCTGTTGAGGCTGGAAGCAGACTTCTCGCTGTGTGCTTCTTTTATTTATTTATTTTTTTCAGTCTATATCTGATGTAAGGTACAGATATTTGAAACAGTTCTGTGGAAAACAATTCCTGACTGAGCAAGTCACGTCGAACCTTATTCACACTTCCCCAACCTTTCATCTGACACCAGAGCAAACACTGTCAGTGCTGCAGTGAGTGCCCACAGACTCTCCACTCAGGACAGCTATCGAGAGTGCTGTCAACTGGCCTTCCTGTGCTTGACCCTGTCAGTTCAGGTAGGCTCTAACTCTCACTTGGCGCCCTCTCCACTTGACACACTTATCTGTTCTCCAACTCAAGCAACGTGACACTTGACTTCCCTTTCTTTCCTTCAAATGTTTACTACTTACTTTTTCTTTATTCTCCCTCATTTTTCCTATTCTCAGTTTCTTATGTAGCCATTTTCTTAATTCTAATACAATATTAAAGTTCAAAACCATTATTAAAACAATAGTTTTATGCTGCCCTCTTTCTTCATCTAATTTTGATTATTAATCTAATTTTTGTACAAAATTACTCTGAGCTAATTCTGAGTTTCTGTGTTGTTTCTGATACCCAAATAACAAAGAATTATCCAATTATATTTTTTTATTTTATTTTATTATTATTATGTGTTTTAATTTTATACATCAGCCATAGGTTCCCCTGTCCTCCCCCCGCCTGCCCCCCCCCACCTTCCCCCCAGTCCCTCTCCTCCAATCCCATGTCCTCCAGGACCAAGACTCCCCAGGGGATTCGATTCAGCCTGGTGGATTCAGTACAGGCAGTTCCTGTCCCCTCCTTCCAGACTGAGTGAAGTGTCACTGTATAAGCCCAAGGTTCCAAACAACCAGCTCATGCACTAAGGACAGGTTCTGGTCCCACAGACTGGGTGCCTCCCTAACAGATCAAGCTATTCAATTGTCTCACTTCTCCAAAGGGCCTAATCTAGCTGGGGGCTCCTCAGCTGTTGGTTCATAATTCAGGTGCTTCCATTCGATTGGCTATTTGTCCCTGTGCTTTTTGCAATCTTGGATTCAACAATTCACGCTCTTGCAGTCCCTCCTCTTTCTCAACAGTTGGACACCTGGAGTTCCAGCTGGGGCCTGGTTGAGGATCTCTGCATCCACTTCCATCAGTTATTGGATGAGAGTTCCAAGACAAATGATAGGGTGTTTAGTCATCTGATCACCAGACTAGGTCAGATCAGGCTTTCTCTCGACCATTGCCAGCAGTCTACAGAGGATGTATCATTGTGGATTTCTGGGGACCTCTCCAGCACTCTGCCTATTCCTGTTCTCATGTGGTCTTCATTTATCATGGTCTGTTATTCCTTGTTCTCCCTTTCTGTTCTTGATCCAGCTGGGAACTCCTGCTCCCCTAAGCTTTCTTTCCCTCAAATCTTGCCCTTCATTTCTCCCACTGCCATCCAGGATGTTCATGTAGATCTCATCCATTTCTCTGTCATTGGGTGATCCTTGCGTCTTTCCTAGGGTCCTGTTTTTTAGGTAGCCTCCCTGGAGTTGTGTAGCAGTCTAGTCATCTTTGTTTTACATCTAGTATCCTCCTATGAGTGAGTACATACCGTGTTTGTCCTTCTGAGTCTGGGTTACCTCACTCAGGATGATTTTTTCTAGATCCATCCATTTGCCTACAAACCTCATGATGTCATTGTTTTTCTCTGCTGAGTAGTACTCTATTGTGTATATGCACCATATTTTCTTTATCCATTCTTCAGTTGAAGGGCATCTAGGTTGTTTCCAGGTTCTGGCTATTACAAACAAAGCTGATACAAACATAGCTGAGTAAATGCCCTTGTGGTATGATTGAGCATTCCTTGAGTATATACCCAAGAGTGTTACAGCTAGGTCTTGGGGGAGATGGATTCCCAATTTTCTAAGGAAGTACCATATTGATTTCCAAAGTGGCTGTACAAGCTTGCATTCCCACCAGCAGTGGAGGAGAGTTCTCCTTGCTCCACATCCTCTTCAGCATAAGCTGTCTTCTGTGCTTTTGAACTTAGCCACTCAGATATGTGTAAGGTGGTATCTCAGAGTAGTGTTGATTTGCATTTCCCAGATAATTAGGGATGTTGAGCAATTCCTTAAATGTATTTCAGCCATTTGAACATCCTCTGTGGAGAATTCTCTGTTTAGTTCTATAGCCCATTTCATAATTGGACAGTTGGGCATTTTGATGTCTAATTTCTTGAGTTCTTTATATATTCTGGATATCAGCCCACTGTCAGATGTGGGATTGGTGAAGACCTTTTCCCATTCTGTAGGCTGTCACTTTGTCTTGTTGACCATGTCCTTTGCTCTACAAAAGCTTCTCAGTTTCAAAAGGTCCCATTGATTGATTGTTTCTCTCAGTGTCTGTGCTACTGCTGTTATATTTAGAAAGTGATCTCCAGTGCCAATGCGTTCAACAGTACTTCCTACTTTCTCTTCTATCAGGTTCAGAGTAGCTGGATTTATGTTGAGGTCTTTGATCCACTTGGACTTAAGTTTTGTGCACTGTGACAGACATTGATCTATTTGTAGCTTTCTACACATTGTCATCCAGTTATACCTGCACCATTTGTTGAAGATGCTTTCTCTTTTCCACTGAAGATTTTTGGCTTCTTTGTCAAAAATTATATGTTCATAGGTGTGCGGGTTAATGTCAGGGTCTTCAATTCGATTCCATTGGTCCACATGTTGGTTTTTATGCCAGTACCAGGCTGTTTTTATTACAGTAGCTCTATAGTAGAGCTTGAGGTTGGGGATTGTGATGCCTCCAGATGTTGTTTTATTGAACATGATTCTTTTGGCTATCCTAGGTTTTTTGTTTTTCCATATGATGTTGAGTATTATTCTTTCCAAATCTGTGAAGAATTGTGTTGGTAATTTGATGGGGATTGCATTGAATCTGTAGATTGCTTTTGGTAAGATTGCCAGTTTGACTATGTTAATCCTGCCTATCCATGAGCATGGGAGATCTTTCCATTTTCTGACATCTTCTTCAATTTCTTTTTTCAGGGACTTAAAGTTCTTGTCATATAGGTCCTTCACATGCTTAGTTAGCGTAACCCCAAGGTATTTTATATCATTTGTGGCTATTGTAAAGGGTGATGTATCTCTGATTTCCTTCTCAGCCTGTTTGTCTATTGTATATAGGAGGGATACTTATTTTTTTGAGTTGATCTTGTATCCTGTAATGTTGCTGAACATTTTTATTAGCTGTATCAGTTCCTTGGTTGAATTTTTGGGGTCACTCATGTATACTATCATGTCATCTGCAAGTAGGGATAGCTTGACTTCTTCCTTTCCCATTTGTATCCCCTTAATCTCTTTATGTTGTCTTATAGCTCTGGCTAGAACTGCAAGTACTATATTGAATAAGTAGGGGGAGAGGGGACAGCCTTGCCTTGTTTGTAAATTTAGTGGTCTTGCTTTGAGTTTTTCTCCACTGAATTTGATGTTGGCTGTTGGCTTGCTGTAGATTGCCTTTATTATGTTTAGGTATGTTCCCTGTATTCCTGATCGCTCCAAGACCTTTATCATGAAGGGGTGTTGAATTTTGTCAAATGTCTTTTCTGCATCTAATGCGATGATCATGTGGTTTTTTTCCTTTGAGTTTGTTTATATGGTGTATTACATTGATGGACTTTAGTATGTTGAACCACCCTTGCATCCCTGGGATGAAGCCTACTTGATTATGGTGGATAATTGTTTTGATGTGTTCTTGGAGTCTGTTTGCCAGAATTTTATTGTGCATTTTTTCATCAATGTTCATGAGGGAGATCGGTCTGTAGTTCTCTTTCTTTGTTGTATCTTTGTTTGGTTTAGGAATCAGGGTCATTGTAGCCTCATAGAAGGAGTCTGGTAATATACCTTCTGCTTCTATTGGGTGGAACAATTTAAAGAGTATTGGTATTAAGTCTTCTTTGAAGATCTGGTAGAATTCTGCAGTGAAACCATCAGGTCCAGGGCTTTTTTTTGGTTGGGAGAATTTAATGACTGATTCTATTTCCTTAGGGGTTATTGGACTATTTAAATGGTTTATCTGGTCTTGATTTAACTTAGGTATGTGACACCTATCGAGAAAATTATCCATTTCATTTAGATTTTCTAGTTTTGTGGAGTAGAGGTTTTTGAAGTATGACCTGATGATTCTATGGATTTCATCATTGTCTGTTGTTATGTCCCCCTTTTCATTTCTGATTTTGTTAATTTAGATGCTCTCTCTCTGTCTTTTGGTTAGTTTGGATAAGGGCTTGTCTATCTTGTGATCTTCTCAAAGAACCAACTCTTTGTTTCATTAATCCTTTGTATTGTTCTCTTCATTTCTATTTTGTTGATTTCAGCTCTCAATTTGATAATTTCCTGGCATCTGTTCCTCCTGGGAGACTTTGCTTCTTCCTGTTCAAGGGCTTTCAGGTGTGCTGTCAAGTTACTAGCATGAGATTTCTCCTGCTTCTTTATGTGGGCATTACTGCTATGAATTTCCCTCTTAGCACTGCTATCATAGTATCCCATAAGTTTGGGTATGTGGTGTATTCATTTTCATTGATCTCTAGGAAGTCTTTAATTTCTTTCTTTATTTCTTCCTTAACCCATTGGTGATTCAGTTGAGCATTATTCAGTTTCCTTGAGATTGTAGGATTTCTGTAGTTTTTTCTGTTGTTGAAATCTAAGTTTAAACCATGGTGGTCTGATAGAACACAGGAGGTTATTCCAATTGTTTTGTATCTGTTGAGATTTGCTTTGTAGCCAAGTATGTGGTCGATTTTAGAGAAGGTTCCATGGGGTGCTGAGAAGAAGGTGTAATCTTTTTTGTTTGGGTGGAATGTTCTGTAGATATCGATTAAGTCCATTCAAGCCATAACATCAGTTAAGTCCATTATGTCTCTGTTAAGTTTCAATTTGGCCAATGTGTCCAGAGGTGAAAGTGGGGTATTGAAGTCTCCCACTATTAATGTGTGGGGTTTTATATGTGATTTAAGCTTTAGTAATGTTTCTTTTTCATATGTGGGTGCCCTTGTGTTTGGGGCATATATGTTCAGAATTGAGACTTCATCTTGGTGAATCTTTCTTGCAATGAGTATGTAGTATCCTTCATCATCTCTTTTGATTGATTTGAGTTTGAAGTCTATTTTGCTGGATATTAGGATGGCTACACCAACTTGCTTCTTAAGACCATTTGATTGGAAAGTCTTTTCCCAGCCTTTTATTCTTAGGAGGTGTCTTTCTTTGAATTTGAGGTGTGTTTCTTGTATGCAGCAGAAAGAAGTGTCCTGTTTTCATATTTATTCTGTTAGTCTGTGTCTTTTTATAGGTGAATTAAGTCCATTGACATTAAGGGATATTAATGACTAGTGATTGATCGTTCCTGTTGTTATTTTTATTTTTTGGTCATAGTTTTTGGTATACTTCTCTTCTTTGGGGTTTACTGCTGTGGTGTTATCTGTTGCTTGTGTTTTCATGGGTGTATCTGCCTTCCTTTGTTTGGAATTTTCTTTCTAATGATTTCTGTAGGGCTGGGTTTGTGGATAAGTATTGCTTAAATATGGTTTTGTCTTGGAAGGTCTTGTTCACTCCATCTATGATGATTGAAAATTTTTCTGGGTATATTAGTCTAGGCTGGCATCCATGGTCTCTTAGTGTCTGCATTATATCTGTCCAGGTCCTTCTGGCTTTCAAAGTCTCCAGTGAGAAATCAGATGTTATTCTGATGGGTTTGCCTTTATAAGTCACTTGGCCTTTTTCCTTTGCTGCCCTTAATATTCTTTCTTTATTCTGTACATTTAGTTGTTTAATTATTATGTGGTGAGGGGACTTTTTGGGGGGTCTAGTCTGTTTGGTGTTCTATAGGCTTCTTGTATCTTCATAGGCATTTCCTTCTTTAAGTTGGGAACGTTTTCTTCTATGATCTTGTTAAATATATTTTCTGTGCCTTTGAGTTGGTATTCTTCTCCTTTCTCTATCCCTATTATTCATAGGTTTGGTCTTTTCATGGTGTCCCCAATTTCTTGGATATTTTGGGTCATTACTTTGTTGGTTTTAGTGTTTTATTTGACTGATGAATCTATTTATTCTACTGTATCTTCAACACCAGAGATCTTCTCTTCCATGTCTTGCATTCTGTTGGTTATACTTGCCTCTGAAGTTCTTGTTTGTTTTTCAGATTTTCTATTTCCAACATTCCTTCTGCTAGTGTCTTCTTCATTTTTTCTATTTCCCTCTTCAGGTCTTGGATTGTCTCCCTTGCTTTTTCATTATTTTCTTTCAAGTATTTATTGTTTTCTTCTGCTTTAATCGTTCTTTCCTCTAGTTTTTTTTATAGTATTCTTCCCATTTTTTGTTTGTCTGTTCCCTTACTTTGTTTTTGATTTCTTCTATATAATGCTCTAGCGTCTTCATGATGTTACTTATAAGGTTGTTTTCTTCTTCTTCTTCTTCTTCCATTCCATGATGTTCAAGTCTAGCTCTTGGAGAAGGGCTAGGTTCTGGTGATGCTGTATTGCTCTTTATTTTGTTGTATGTACTTCTGCCTTGATGTCTGCCCATCTCCTCTTGGGTTCGTTCTTGGTCTTATCAGTGTACTTGGTCCAGAGAGAGCTGACAGATTTAGGGAGCCTCTCTCTTGTCCAGATGGAAGCTCTGGGCCAGATAGGAGCGCTGGTCCAGATGAGAGTGCTGGCCGGATAGGAGCTGGGGGGCTGGACTCTGAGTCTTGGGAAGTCCCTGGGCTCTCCTTATTTTGTCCAGATGGGAGCTCCTCTTGTCCAGATGGGCGTTCCTCTGGTCTCTGGTCCAGATGGGAATTCCAGGGCAGGATGGAAGCTTGAGGCTGGTCTCTGATTCTCAGGAAGTGGCTGGGGTCTCCAACAGATGGGTGTGGGGGCAGGGTGTGGGGACTGCAGGGTCTGCCTGTAGTCTTGGAAAAGGGGAGCCTTCTTGCAGTACCTGCCAATTGACAGGAAACTCGGGCCAAGTTGGTCAGGTCCTCCCGGATGGCCTGTGTCCAGTGGTGGGACCCAGGGCCAATTGCCTCTTTGACTATAACCCCAGGCACTCACCTCTGATCCAGATGGGAGTTCCGGGTGGACAGGAGCTCCAATTATCTTATAGACTTATTTGTGTAAATACATTGGTTGTTCTGTGAATGAATGGCCACAAATTATCTAACTCTCTATCATATAATTGTTTATTAGAATGAATGATTCTCCATATCTAGGGTATTATTTTATTAGACAATATAATTCATCCCTTCCACTCTCATTATATCCCTAAACATTATGTGATTCTTAACTATAACAAGTACATACAGTAGTAATAAAGCATTGATAGGTAACACATTTTTAAATAGATATTGTAATATTGGTTCTCCAGATTAGTGTGTCTGGATGGGTATCAAGATGTATTTTCCTATGTATATGCACCCTTAATATTTTATTAACAGTTAACATAAAGAACAGTAAAAGTAGGTATGACATTATAACAACCATGGCACAGACTAGCTAGTATCTTCCACAGATCTTGTGATGGTGCATTTATAATTTTAAAGATGTTTGATTCATAAGTTATTAAGTATTTTAACTAATTTATCATTTTTGACTTAAAAATCTATCAAAATTTCAAATTTAACACTTATTTTTCTAATATATATATTCATTTCAATCAAAAGAAATTAAATACTTTTATATCAAATAGAATAAAAAATTAAAGAAACCATGATTCTTCTCAAGGTTATAAATAGACCTCTTTTAACAAAAAATATTTTTAATTCATGTACATGAATGTTTTGGCTATGCAACATGTGTATCTCTGGTACTGAAGGAGGCCAGAAGAGAGCATTAGGTACCCTGGAACTGAAGTTACAGGTGTTGTGAGCTACTTTGTGGATACTGGGATAAGATCCTGGTCCTCTATAAGAGCATCAGATGCTCTTGACCTCTAAGCCCCATGAATAATTCTTACAGGCTATGCAAAATACCTGTGTTTAAAAGAAAAAATAGCTATCAGGTCCATGATCATGGTTCCATGCTGCCAGTGTCTGTAGTTATAGACACACTACATTGTCAGCCTTTGACCCCCCATATTTTAAATAAAAATGATAGTCATTGTTAATATAATAGTTCCCCTCAGGCTATAGGCATATTTATTCTAAAAAGTATTTTCTTATTATTGTTTTTAAAGAAAAAGGAAGGCACAGTTCTGCTATAATTATAAAAAAAAATTGACTTAGAATACTTATTGGAACATTTTAGGGGACTATGACAAAGACATAAAGGCTAACTCCTACTCTTATGAAAAATTAGATGATACATAAAATCACTTGACATACTGTGTCTACTTCCAAATGATTTATGATGCCATGTAGTACACTGTGTAATTTATGCATATACAATCACATATTTAATCAAGAGATTCTTGAACATATAAATTGCAGTTTTTGTTATGGTAATATGAAGGAAAATTATACATCTGACTCTGTTAAATTTGGAGTTATAAATAATAGGCACTAAATAATATGCATATTTCAAATTTCCAATTAGGGAATTATTATAGTATCTGAAATATATCAATGTTATTCTAATAATAACAAATCAGAAGTAACACAGCAATAAACACCAAAATATAACTCAAAAATTTAAAGAAATAAAGAAAATAAAATAACTCAGAATTAGCAATATATATATCTTTGGTTTAATTAAATATGATGAAATTATCTTTAAAAAAGAACATTATATAACTTCTTTTCAAAATCTAAAAATCACATGGATATAGACTTAGTTAAGATAAATTACTATGAACAAATTCTTACAAGATGTCAGTTTTATTTGTTTGGTTTGTTTGTTTTGAGACAGGGTTTCTCTGTGTAGCTTTGTGCCTTAACTGGAGCTCACTTTGTAGCCCAGGCTGGCCTCGAGCTTGCCTCTGCCTCCTGAATGCTGGGATTAAAGGTGTGAGCTACCACCTCCTGGCAGTCAGTTTTTTTTTTTTTTTTTTTATAAAGAAAGATAGATATTCAATGAAAGAATATGTGTCATCAGTAATCAAAACTATGAACCTTAATGAAGACTAAACAATTTGCTATCTTTATGTATGCTAGTTTCTTAAGAGTTTTATTCAATAAACACTTTTATGAATGCTTTGCAATTGCCATACAGTGTGCTTTGATATTATTTATCTTACCTCCTTCCTTAACTTCCCCTAACCCAGTCCATCTTCCTACCCACCCCTAACTTTATGTCTTCTTCCTTTGGTTAATTAATGACCCATTAGGTGTACTATATGGTAGAAATAAACTTCTGGGTGTGAGGCCATATACTGGAGTGTTGTCAATTTACCAGGCGCTATACTCTCAAACAATCAAAACAAAACATAACAAAACAAAACAAACAAACAAACAAACAAAAAACCTGAATGTCTGCAGAAGCCATCTATTGGCATTAGATCCTCAGATAGATGATAGGCATGGAGGCTCACAAGCTCCTTTACACTCTGTGCTAGAATGCTGATTGTCTTAACTCTGTGAGTTCATGAATTCAGTCATCCTATCATGTGTAAGAGGCACTGTTCTGCCATTTTTCTTTCTGGCCTCAGGCTCTCACAATCTTCCAACCTTGTCTTCCTTGTCTGGCTATGTAGAAGTACTCACATGTTAAGAATCCATTCATTTTTGTCAAAGACCCCCCTCTCCCCCCCAAAAAAAAATGGTTTGAATGACAACTGATATGCCAAATGATCTGAACAATGGGCTAGTAAAATTTCAGTTAAGAAAAAAAAAATACTTCTTTGTAAACTTTTACAAGGGAATCCAGGAAATTTCTATTACATTACATTGTTGTCATAATTTTAGGTTAAAATACTGGAAAATAAAGACTAATAAATACTTTGCCTATAGCTAAAGCATCTGGGAGCATGGATTAAAGCACAGCACTTGGAAGACTGATGCAAGGTGGATTAGCAGGAGTTCAAAGTCAGCCTGTGCTGCAAATTGATTTCCTTTTTAATTAATTAATTTATCTATTATTTATCTATTTCTTTTTGGTTTTTCGAGACAGGGTTTCTCTGTGTAGCTTTAGAGTGTGTCCTGGAACTCACTCTGTAGCCCAGACTGGCCTCGAACTCACAGAGATCCACCTGCCTCTGCCTCCCGAGTGCTGGGATTAAAGGCATGCACCACCACTGCCCCGAGTGCACATTGATTTCCAATCCAGACTTAGCTACAGTGTTAGGTTCTTTTTCAAAAACAAATAAAGATTTTTAAAGCGACTTTCTTAATTTTCTAAATTATTGTAGATAGCAAATATAACAGTAAAATTTGTGAAATAATTATTGAAAAAAACGTATACTGTTCTCCTTTCAATATTCTGGAACTCATGCTACTTAAACATCCCTAACATATAGTAAGTTGATCATAACAATGCATACTTTTGAAAAAGCTTAGACTTTGGTAAATGCTTCTTTCATACACTCCATTGAGACCACATCACAGCACAAGGAAAGCACTGACAGGACATGATGAGGGGACTGATGAAATTTGGGGAAGCAACTTAGGGAAGTCAGCTACAGCATTAGAAAGATATGCTCCAGAAAGGCAACCTTATATTCTAATATTTTATTTTAAAAACCACAGCTATGATATATCATTATTTTTAAAATCTATGTTTTTTCTAATATTAATATTTTAATCATAGTTTAAAATGATTTTAAAGTCTCCTTTATATCTGACATAGATAGATAGATAGTTAGATAGATAGATAGATGGATAGATAGATAAAGTATATTAGTAAAAATAAATTAGTTCTATTTATAAAATATTGTTCTGGAGTTTTAACTATGGCAATGTTATTCCTGGTTTAGTTGTCCTTTCCTGAGTGAGATTTAGAGCTGCCTGATTGATTACCTCGGTTGATGAATTAATTTAGTAAAGCAATTACATTGTTGATTATTTTTACTGAACCAAATTAATAGTTAGACAATTTAGCTAAATTCATTTACGTGTTTGTAAAAAGTCATAATCTTCTTGAACTTTTTTCCTTTGTTTTTCCTGTGAAAAATTGTGTCTCAACATTAAAAACCATGTAAAGTTAAATGAAGTGGGGAAAAATCAAAGGTAGTTACAACTCAAGTGATACTTTCTGTTTCGTGCAGTCAGGATCTAGCCTATAATGAATTAAAACTAATCACAAACATTTATCTTTCATCACAGTTTGGAACAAAGTTTGACAGCTCACACTTGGCTGGAGAAGGCAGTGAATTTTCAGAAAGGTGTGGTCTGACCTAAGAGTGCAATTTAATTATTGCATGCTATGATAGATCATAATCTCTAATTATTAATACTACAAAGTATAACAATATTTAATTCATGATAGCAAGTAACAATTTAACAAAAATAAAAGTCATTGTTACTTGATTCAGAAACATTACCATATTTCCATGGTGTTTACCTCACCTTAAAATTCTATACAGAGTTGAAAGAATGTTTCTACAAAAAAAAAATCTACCATAAGCAATCACTCACAGTAAAGCTATATTATTATTATTATTATTATTATTATTATTTTGTATCAGTAGTAAACTACAAACAGAGAGAAGTTACCTAACAAAAATTGTACCTCTAGGTATTTCTATTCATCTCTGTGAATTCTGTCTTACAGGCTGGTAGGAGTTTACTTTCTTCTTTATGGCTAAATACAGATGCCTTGTGTATAAGTGACTCATTTGATTTATCCATTTGTCTCTTAATGGCAACCAAAGCTGTTTCCAAGTGTTTGGTCATTGTGTGTTTTGTTGTAATAAACCTGAATATGCAAGGTTACCTGTGGTGAGGTGATTTACAGTCCCTCAGTTATATATCCAGGCATGTACAGCTGAGCCTTACTGAGGCTGTATTGTTAGCTCTCTATGAAACCTCCATACAGATTCCTATGATGCTTGGACAAATTTTCACACCAGTAATGTATAGGATTTTACCATTTTCCAGGTTTGTTGTATATTTCCTCAAGGAGAGCTACTCTGAATGTAGTAGATGGAATCTCAATATAGTTCTAATTTGTATCCAACCTTCTAAAAATGTTGAACCTATTTTATATGTGGATTTTCTGTATTTTTTTTATCCATCTATATACATCACCCTTGAGAACTGCTTGTTCAATATAATAACCCATTTATTTATTGAATTGTTTGGAGTTTTGATGCTTAACTTTTGGGTTTTTTCTTCTCTTGTTTATGCTGCTTTTTATGCAACTCAGGACCACCTCATCGAGGAGTGGCACTATCTTTAAGAGGCTTGGCAATCCCATATCAATCATTCATAAAGAAAATGTCTCACAGACTTGCCTACAGGCCAGGCTGATGGAGACATTTTGTCAGTTGGGTTACTTCTTCCAAGGTTAATTTAACTTCTATAAAATTGAGTAAACTACGCAGAACAGATCAACAGCTAGTAATCTTTTCTTATATTTTACAGAATACCTCTTCATTCATTTCATTTTTCCTTTCATTGAAAAATATTTTTAATTTCATCTAACTCCATTTCTCAGTACTTGAAATTGTTCCCAGTATACTGAAGTCCTATTCAGATGGGCTTGCCTAGGTGTAAGTCTTGTATATTTTACCCATATTCCCTCCATTAGTTTCAGTTTTAGGTTACATGTTAAGGCCTGCTATTCCAATATGAGTTAACATGTGAAGAGGGAGGGATCTGGCTTCATTCTACACTGTGATTCCTAGAATTTCTGTCATCGCCATCATTTATAGAAGAGGCTATATGTTCTCAGTTGTATGATTCTAGAACCTTTGCAAAAATCAAATGTGTATTTATTTCTAGGTTCTGAATGGTAGTCACTTGAATTACATGTCTGCTTTTGCTGTCTGGACCAGTTCATTTTGTTACTAGAGCACAATAGTATGATTTGAAATCAGGCATCATGGTAACCCCAACATTGTTCATTTTGCTTAGATTTGGCTTTGTCTATCCATGTTTTATTGTTTGTTTTTTTTTTGTTTGTTTTTAATGTGTATATAGTTCTATATGAATTTTGGGATTACTCTTTTCCTACAATTATGAAGCATATAATTGGAATTTTGATGACATTGAGTGTTAATTTATAAAATACTTGACAGTGTACTTTAATTTCTTTAAAGGATCCAGTAAATCATATTTAAATTTAAATCAAAGAAACATTCTTACATACATTTTAGGTTTCTGCAATTTTATAAAATTTTGTATTTTGGAATACATGTTATAATTTCATATAGTAAACTTTGTTTCTCAATAACAGGGGTGGGAAGATAAGATAAATAAAAGATGTAGTTCTTCCTAAGAGAACCTACTTAAACTTCTGTCAACCACTTTCAGAAAAGAAAATGTTAGGTGACCTCTAATATAAAAGTGTACAAGTGAAACTTTAATGGTAAAAATAATAAAGAAATTTATTTTTAAATTTTCATGATGAACATATAATTTTATAGTTTATTAAAGACAAAAGAAATTTCATACACTAAATGGATGATGTACTTGTCTATTAGGAATGAAGAATTAAATTGTGCTTGAATACTTGACACCATAGAGCACAGAGTACCTTTAACGTTTTCATAGTTATTGTTATTTAATTTCATAACCTTCAATGCCAATAATGCCACTTACAATATATATGTAGCACTAAATGGCAGAAGTACATTGGAGACACTATAGAAGTCTTTGAAATTCTGACTTAATCCCAAATTAAAATTCATTCAGTATTTTTTTAAGTCAAATCAGCAACTTAAACAACCATAACTAAAATCAAACATGCTAACATGGTGGAATTTAATAATGCACTAATTTGATACATGCTTAGAAAGGTGGTAGGAAAGCATAAAATCTTGTTTTCTGTAACTAAACCCCCTTCTGTAACAGCAGAAGCCTCTCAGGGTAAAACCACTGCTATTCAAATTCATAACAGTCTCAGTTTTGAGCTGATATCTTTCAGGCATAGAGTGTTGGGTGAGGTAATGGACACAGGCAAAGTGGAAACTGCACATGCATGTTTTGAGTCAGGGCTGCATGCAGTAAAGCAACAAGAGGCCACATGGACAAACCTCAATGAAAACATCTGAAATTCATGCCATATTTGATTTAGAATTAATTTTTTTTTTTTTTTTGTTTTTTGTTGTTGTTGTTGTTCGGAAATCTTTTCCTATCACCAAATTGTCTACAACCCCACATGATTCAACATGGAACTGCAACTTATTATTTAAGAAACTGGACTCTAGGCATTATCAAATGTCTCACAAAATAATTTTTGATATTAATTATTTCATTTTACTCAGCTTAATTTATTCAACAATCCCTACTCATTTCTTTTGTTGTTGTTGTTTTGTTTTGTTTTTTCGAGACAGGGTTTCTATGTGTAGCTTTGAGCCTTTCCTGGAACTCAGTCTGTAGCCCAGGCTGGCCTTGAATTCACAGAAATCCACCTGCCTCTGCCTTCCAAGTGCCGGGATTAAAGGCATGTGCCACCACTGCCTGGCTCAATTCCTACTCATTTCTCTTAAAAGGTTTATTTCTCCCCCTTATTTATATGTAAGGCTTGCGGTACATATTATGATTTAGCTATAAAACAATGTTCCTGGGGTAAACCAGTGAAAACCATATATTTCTTTTCTCAAAGAAGTTTTTAACACAAAGCAGAATAGACTGTTCAACACACTTGATAGGATAAGTATAGTAGGACAGGCCCATAGCATCCAGGAAATTGGCTCAAATCAGTTGCCACAGCATGCACATAATATACTTCGTTTTGAGCCAACATGGAGTCTTCCTAAGGACCTAGCAACAGGCACTGCCAGAGTTCCTGATCATGCCTAGCTAATGAGGGATGACCATGCTATGTCACTGATTTGGGATGCAGCCTGGGTGCTGGGAGGAGAGTTTATAATGCTTTCCCTGTTATTGAATAAATTTGCCTTCACCTGACTCCCTGTGTTTGTGTTGTTGGCACACTGTGCCTTCTCATCACCACCACCAGGGAGCCATTAGGACCCAGCAACAGATAAGTGCTCTACAAATGAAGGGATTCTAAGCAGACATGAAGAGAAAGAACCACTGAGGCAATGTTGCAGAAAAATGAGCCCTCAGCCAAAGGGATGAAACTAGAATTGAGACTAGAAGAATGAAAAGGTAATGCATAAGAAAACAGTGTTTTCATTATAATACAAGATAGAGAACAATTTTATACAACATTCATGTTCAACACCAAAAGTGCAATAGTCAGTTTCATTAAAGCAGTTGAACTTTTATCACACAAACAGAAGTTGTGAAAACTACTTTCTCAGTGTCAAGAAAATTCCTATTACTAAGGTACATGTTCTAGTTTTGTTTCTGGTGCTGTGATTAAACTACCTCATGAAAAGCAGCTGAGAAGAGGCAGGGTTTATGTGACTTACAATCCCATTCCTCCTGGAAACCAAGGCAGGAAATTAATCACTTCCACAATCAAGAGTACAGAAAGACACACAGACCCTTGCTTGCTGCTCAGGTTTTCTTCACTCTCAAGTTCAGGGCCCTGACTTTTCACTCATATTAGCAATCAAAACAACTTCCTACAGATAGGTTGATAGACCCACAAGATCTAGATCCCACCTTTTTAACATTCTTTTCTCAAAAGTTCCCAGGTTTTGTCGATTCACAGTAAAAATTACTTGTATATTGCAAAATTCAGTGATGGTTAAAAATGACAAAACCCACTAGTTATTTCATATAGCAAAGGAAAGTATATCTCAGCTATCCAATTATTTTGTAATAACTAAAATCATTGTGTCTCAAGAGGAAGTCACAGAATACACACACACACACACACACACACACACACACACACATATAGGAGAAAGGATGATGAAGTGGCATTTGACAAAGTTATTTCATATTGTATATTATGACTTTAAATATTTTATTACCATTCCACTTCCACTGCTAATCTATATAATAAAAAATGAAACACTGTAAAAGCTTATTACTACTGTTTTCTGCCTTATTAGACAAGATAAATACTGTAATCTCCTTTCATAGCTCAAAGTGAGGTAGAGTGATTTAATTACCTGTGAATAAAAGCAATCTAGACAAATCTTTCTGATGATTATCACAAAGAATCAAGAGACAAAAATGCTTAATAATCAATAACAGTGTCAACTGGATACCAATGGTAAGTCCCTCTGATTTCAATGACTCTGTTGAGCAGAGTGAGGCCACACTGGCTTCAGACATTTGGGGCACTCTCCATTGGTAAAATTCATTACAGCCTTTGCATTTCACATACTTCTCCTCACGTACCTACCATTTCTTAATTTTATAAAATCTCTCTTGTGCACTTTAGTTGCTATGATGGCTAGTTTAATGTAGGCTTGAAACAATCCAGAAGCATTGTGGAAAAAGGAACCTCCACTGAGAAAATGCACTACCAGTTTGTCCAGTGGACAAGCCTCTTGAGTATTTTCTGGATTGATGATTGTAGTGAGTGGACCTAGTCTATTGTAAGTTCATTCTGACATCTGAACTTTATAGTATAATTGTTTCTTAAGTAGTATTGTCTGTAAAGAAATGAAAAGGATATAAAAATGTAACTGAGACTTTGTACCAGAGGCCAGTATAGATCATTGGCAAAAGTGTAGACTGAGTAACAGTGGAAATCCTAGGGTTGAAGGGGTCATAGAGAAAAGTTGAGTCTTTGCAATGTGTTTCAGGGACAGATTGCCTGAATAGAGAGCCTGGGAGAGCCTATTGATGGGAGGAGCAGTCCAGTTGCAGTGTAGACCCTACCATTTCGGAGATTCAAGTACCATAAGATGACCACTAGGTGCAGCAACAGCAGTAGCATGCAGCCAGACTTAATCTAGGAAGTAAGTTGTGTGTGCTGCAGATGGAAGATATGGATGCCTTCAAAGAGAAATGGATCCCTTTAAAGCTCAGAAGATTTTGAGTGAATCACATATGTCCAAAACTGAGCTTTTTGCATCTTGGATTTTGGTTTCATTTTACTTTGCTTATGACTATGTCCTGCTTCTTCTACCTTGGAGTAAGAAAGTATGTAATTTTATTTATTTATTTAATCATTCATTCATTCATTTAATTTTGACAGAGACCACAGGGAAAAAAATTAGGAAATTTAAAGAGACTTGATGCTGATCTAACTGGATGGCTACTTATAGAAGAATACAAATAGATCCATACTTACCCACACACAAAACTCAACTCCAGATCAAAAACATCACATACAATAAGATACACTGAATCTGATAAAAGAGAAAGTAGGGGACAGCACTTCAAAGAGCCTTCACACCTACATTGTAGTGTCTTTGGTACAGGAATATACTCTGAACACTGTCAAAATAACCCAGCTATATTACTCTTGAGCATATATCAAAAGAATGCTCAATCATATCATAAGGATACATGCTCAGCTATGTTTATAGCAGCATTATTCCTAATAGCCAGAACCTGGAAACAACCTAGATGCCCCTAAATAAGGAATGGATAAAGAAAATGTGGCACATATACACAATGGAGCACTACTCAGCAGTAAAAAAAAAAAAAGATATCATAAAATTTGCAGGCAAATGGATGGAACTAGAAAATATCATCCTGAGTGAGGTAACCCAGATTCAGAAGGACAAACATGGTATGTACTCACTCATAAGTGGATACTAGATATAAAGCAAAAGATAACCAGACTACAATCCATAGCTTCAGAGAAGCTGGCTAACAAAGAGGGCCCTAAGAGGGATGCATGTATTGCCCTGGGAATAAGAAATAGATTAGATCTCCATGAGTTAAATGGGGATGAGGGGAGCAACCAACGGTTGGGGATGGGATAAGAACATAAGGGAATGGGATGGTCGAACTGGAACAGGGACAGGGTCAGACATTATGCAGAAAGCAAGACATTGAAACACTGGAGCCTAAATAGGATGGCTCTATCAAATTCCTCCCCTGGGAACTCAGGGAACCCTGTGGAAAAAAGATGCAGAAAGAGTATAAGCTCCAGTGGAATACAGGAAACTAAGAAAATAAGGCTTTCTCAATTGATATGATCAAAGTTTGTATGAACTTACAGAGACTGGAACAGCATGTGCAGGGCTTGCATGGGTCTACACCCGGAGCTCTGTGCTTATATTATGGCTTCAAATTTAGTGCTTTTATGGGATATCTGAGTATACAAACAAGTGGGTCTCTGATGCTTGTGCCTTCTCTTGACCTCTTTTCCTTTTGTTGATGGTCTTACCCAAGTTTGCTATTGTTGTTTTTGTTTTATCTCATTATATTTTAAATAGTCTAATTTAAAATGAATGAATGAAAACCTAGCCACTATGGTAAAGGATAAAAATTAAACTGTCATTTATAACTCCTGGGAGAGGAAAAATCAGTTTTATTCACTGGAGTGAAAGTAGGTATATCAACAACTGTAGGAGAGGCCTTATGTGCAGGAGTAGTTGACTGTCATATAATGGGCTCCACAGTTTTTGTGTGTGTGCTTTTATGGTTTATAGTTTGTTGGTTTTGTTTTTCTCTTTGGGTGTTGTTTTGTTTTCTTGTTTCCAGAATTTTTTCATTGTATTGGATTTTTGTCTGGTTTTGTGAAAGAGCATAAAAATGGATGGGTAGAGAGAGGGAGGATCTGGAAGGACTCAGGATATGGGAAGAATATTTTTGAGATATATTTATATTTAAAATTATTTTAAAAATAAAATAATAATAAAAAATAAATGAAAAAGAAAATACAACTAGTTATGACACCTGAAACACTGCAGTATTAGAAAGGAGAGATCATTGGTATTTTTTGTTGCCTAAGAATTTCTGTATTTCAGAAAAGTCCATCCCTTGTAATGACATTGCTAAGTATCTAGGAGGCAAATTCCCTTTTTAAATATGTATTGTGGTGTGAAATGTTGAAGTTAATTCATCTACTCTTTACTCAGAACAATTTTGTCAGCATTGAGTGCATCTACCAAACTTTTAAAAAGATGATGGAATTTTTATTAACATTTTAAGCGGTTTCAATATTCTCTTGTAGAGATTCTTATAGCTATTTCTTTAGGAATAAAGTCTAGGGATAGGAATAAATTTACTTAATTCTAAATTATATGGTTTATTCAGTAAAGATATTACTTTAATATACCCTCCAAAACATACAAACAACAAAACTCAAACCAAACAAACAAGGATGTGCTTACAGCTCTTTCAGAGCTTGGCTTCATGCACCTGTTTTGAGTGATTCACATCTGTCTGTAACTCCAGCTCCAGGGTAATCCAATGGCTCTGGCCTCTAGGAATACCTGCACTCTCATACTCATCCTCCCCCACATAAACATAATTAAAAATATATCTTTAAAAACAGAAAATTAGTATGGGTGATATGACAGATTAAAAGTCATGAATACCCAAGCCGGATATAATTTGGAATTTTCTGCTTTCTACTTACTATTTATTTGTATACCCTCAGAGGACAAATTGTCTCTAAGGCTTAGTGTTCTCTTTTAACTTGTAAAATGAAATTTCCCACTTTTACATTGTAATGAGATAAAGAGTATGTTGCCCATAGCAAGCACTGGGAAATTGCTAATGAATCAATGCATCCAAGGATTTCATGTAAGCTATTAGATCATCTAACTCCCTATTGTTTAAGATCTTATGGAATCTTACACATTCTTTTGCATTATACAGACTTATGACAATGCAATGCTAAACTTTTACAGACATCATGAAATTACAAAATTATGTCTCAGTGAGATACTTCATATAGTTACAAGTGAAACTCTTGAAGGGAATGAACTAAACCTCAGTGGAAACAAATAATTGTGATACAAAGTATTTGCTTCTCTCCTAAGGACTCTGTCATTGTGAATAATGTGAGCCTCCCAATTGCTATGCATTAGGGGACCTGGGTATTGTAGTTTTATACAAATATACCTACATACCTACCTATCTACACACACACACACACACACATACAATTATGAACAGTTTTAATCTCATACTATACTTTGGTGCTATCCACCTTCTTGACCTCTTCCAGATGTAACTCTGTTCATTATCTTTGGTACATAAAGTGTGACCCAGTGTCATTAAGGAAAAGAGGTGAAGTGACACAAATCATGAAATACGTCACATTATTTCACATTTCAAGAAATTTAATGCAAATATTTGTAGCAAAATAAAAAGAAGATTCTTGCTAATATCTTCTGCAATCTGGAGGAAGTTTCTAATATGATATCAGGCACTCAGTTATTTACTGAGAATCAATGTTGACCAATTTTATTGTTCCTCTATCAGTCAGTTACATCTATCTATTCCATCAGGTCAGGGCACTGGCAGCTATGGAGCACTATACAGATCCAAATATGGGATTCAGATGAAGTTCCTCATGGGCTCTTCTAAGACTACAAAAGTTCTCTTTAGTTCTTACTATATCTTGCTCAAATCTCCCTGACCCAGCATAGTATCTTTTCTTTCCAGTTCTTTCTTTCTTTTTTCTGACTCTATTCTTAATGGACTTTAAAAATTAGTTTTGGGGATAAAAATTGTAAATCTAGACAAACAGAAGCAGAAGAAAGTATGTCTGTAGATCTTAGAATATACGCCCACCATCTTAGTAAACTGATAAGAGATTTATGGAGATGTTCCATAAGGTGATATTTTTAAAAGTTACATCAATTAAGATGTTGCTGTGTGAATTTGTTCTATCAAAGTGTTCACAGGCTACCCGTTCCAGCCACAACTGTGAAATTATTCTTCTTTATACAGTGAAATTCTCTTTCTATTCTCATTTGCAAAATGATGTGTTCTCCCATAAGAGAAACTTGGCATGTGTGTCTGTTCATTCTCTATATCTCAAACATGCTTATTTCAAATATGTTTATGGCTTGAGGCTTAAATGAATTATAGCCATAATCTACCCTTAAATAATGTAACATTTATGTGATAAAATTCTTAGAACATAGGGCAATTTTGCTAAAGCCACATTGCTCAAAACCTTGGACTGGAAAGAATTCCGTTCCCTGGGCCATATAATCTAGGCATAACCATTTAATCAAAAAGTTCAACAGGAGCACTGGGGACTAAAGGAATGCCTTTGAAGAAGCATATGCAACTGTGTGATTGAATTTTTCTTTACTTGTTAACATCCACACTTATGTTCTCAAAACCATAAATCAAGTCCTCAAATGTCCTTCAAAATGTTGGATGAAAGAAATAAAAGCAATACTTTATTTCCTACTGCAATTCACAGTTAGATGGTAAAATGTAGGGTTTGTGGTCAGTCAAACTTTTGATTTTATGGATTTTAGATCAAACTCACTGCTTTCTGCTTTATGTTTGGGCACCATTCAAGCTAAAGCTTTGAGGCTTTTAGACCTTGTAAAGCACCAGGTAGCCAGTCAAAGGATAAAGAATTCAGTGCAAGTCAGATTGGTGCATTCATTTCAAAAGTATAGACACCTTCACACCACCTGGATGTAGCATGGAGTTGCCTATTTCTTTTGTTTCTACAAAGAAAATCAAAAGTATCTTAAACAGTTTGCTAAGATTTTTGCCTGATAAAAATAAATTTATGATGGCAAAATATTGAAATTGATCAGCTTCTACAAAGAGAAATGATTATATGAACTAAAAAAGTCCTGTCAGATTCCCTGATATGATTATTTCAAATATAGATAATGGCAAAATCAAATTTTAAAATGTTATTTTAAATTGCTTCCTTTATCTTTGGAGCTTCATTTATTCATCACCTGACCCAATTCACTAGAACATTCTTTGAAGGAATTAACACACTTTGGACACTTTAATGTGATGACCTTTCATTGTTTTCAACTTCTGTATTAAATTGAACTTGTTTTACTTTGTAATGAAGCACATTTTCAAGCAATGTGTACCTATAGACACAACTGTCATCATTTCCTGTACAATAGGTTGATTTGCCATGTTTGGATTCTTCAATATTGTTTCATTGCAATTAAATATGTCTTAACCAGCTCTAAGACAATGTAAATTTTCAGAGAAAGGTAAGGTAATGTACCAAGGTTCTCTGGAATGGAGTTGGATTTGACAGGGTAAGGTTATAGTTTGAAGAAACAATTGGTGAAAATTTAAGTCGCATTATCTATAAATATGTTAGATAACTATATGTATTTATTAAGCACTTTGTCTTAAGGTTATTAAAGTATGTACTATATATTCTTTTTGTCTCAGTCAGTGCTAGATAAGCAATAACAGATCAAAAGGGACCCCAATTAATTTCTTTTATATTTTATTTTTAATTAAAATAAAATCATATCATTTCTTCCTCTCCTATCATCAATAGTCTCTCACATGTCCCCCTTCCTCCAAGCTATCCCATTCCCCCATCACTCTTTTTCACAATAATGGCTATTTGTTAATTATTATTGTAATACACACATGTGTGCTATAATATATACAGGTTATAATCACATAGAATTATGTGTGATGTATAGTTATATATATATACATATATATATATATATATATATATATGTGTGTGTGTGTGTGTGTGTGTGTGTGTGTGTGTATCACAACATATTGATTCTGTTTAGTGTGGCTTGTATGTATATGATTTAAGGGCTGGCCACTTTGTGTTGCATAACCAATTAACCAATTATTGGGCTTATACCTGGAAATGGATAATTCTTCTCTCATTAGTTCTCTCATTCAGCTTTAATTGCCTGTAGTCCTTTGTTTAGGATTGAAACCAGTGATATGTCCCTCTTCAATGTAAGCATATCTATTGATACTGTAATCATTCCAATTGTTTTTAGGGAGCTACTATTGTGGATATTATGGATATGGCTTCCCTGTCATTTCCAAGATTCAGAATCTCACAGCAGACTTCCTGTATTCCACTCTTACAGTATTTACACCCCATCGTCGAAAATGTTTCCTGGTCTTTAGGTGCAAGTGTTGTATTGTAGATTTGTCCATAGGGGCTGGAATTAAACCACAATCCATTGATATCTGCATTATGACCTGTTGTAGTTTTCTGTAATTGTTTTCCAGTTGCTGTAAAGAGAAGTTCCTTTGACGAAACACAGAGCTACACTTATCTGTTATTGTAAGTTTTTGAATGCAGCTAGGAATTATGGTGATCTAGTAAAGTGACTGTACTATATACTAAGATCCCCTGTAGCTGGAGTTTTCTCTTTGTAGTTGGAGTTTTCCTGCCTGGCCTACATTCGGGACAGATCTCTCTTACCCGCCAGTCCCACAGCTGGTCAGACCCAACCAAGTAAACACACAGGGACTTATATTGCTTACAAACTGCATAGCCTTGGCAGGCTTCTTGCTATCTAGTTCTTCTATCTTAAAATAACCCATTTCTGTTAGTCTATAGGTTGCCACATGGCTCATAGCTTACCTTACATGCCGCTTGCCATGGCGGTGGCTGGCAATGTCTCCAGTCTTCCACTTCCCAGAAATCTCCTCTCTCCTTGTCCTGCCAATACTTCCTGTCTGGCTACTGGTCAATCAGTGCTTTATTTATTAACCAATCAGAGCAACACATTTAACATACAGAACATCCCACAGCAATCCCCAACTTCACTAGCTATGAGTATTTGGCTTATTTTCTTATAATAGATGATTTCCACATTATTGAGTGTGCATTGAGCCCAATTAGATAGCTGTTGATTACAACCAAGACATGAGTGCCACAATTGCACTTTTAGGGATAACTTGACATGCTGGTCGTTGCTATAATTCACTAGTGTCGTATCTGGATTGTGTCCTATTGCAATACTGCAGATAGTATGAAAAATAGCAGAATTCTTGAATGGGAGTAGTGGATTTAATATTGATATCAACAGCAGTAGCTAGAATGGTAGCATGATGTTTCCACAGTTTACTCTTGTCTTATAAATTGACACAGTTCCTATGACAGATACCTACACATGACATTCTGTATATCATGCAGATGAATACTGGGCTTGAAAAGTCACCTTGACATTTTCAGTAAATGAATGATGCCTGCCTTTTATTCTTTGGAAAGATATTTTTCCATGCCCTGTGTTTTCTAGTGGTAAATATATCTCTCAGAACCCATCTAGGCAAATAACTTTTTTACATATTTGGTAGATACACCAATATTTTCCTTTTATAACACTTGATTGCTAGACAAATTTAAGGTCTCCTGCCTATTGTTCCTAGAGTAATTATTGTAAAACACAAATATATTGTTTTACCTGTAAAATTCACTGCCTATAATATGATCCTCTGAAATAACTAAAGAAGTAACTGTAGAAAACTCACAAAATGCAACTCAAGGATTAACATATCAGTGCAAAATTTCAGTTCAATGGGGAAAATGTACCTACCATTCTGAGAATTTATTTTATGAATTTTTGAGTAGCGATAGAATTTTTGAATCTGTTACTGAGTGAGGATGTTTTGATGTCACTTACCAGGTGCATACATTTACTCAGTGGCCATAACCACTTGACAGTGTGCTAAAATTGTGCATAAGTTAACTTTGATTCTCATAACTCATAAGGAGTATACACTGTTCTGTTACTAGCAGTATTTTATATCTGAGAAAGCCAAGATTCACAGAAGTTAATAAAATTGCTAAGGTCTTTCAGCTAGATGTTATTAAAGGCAAAATTCAAACTTAGACAAATAAGTTACACAACCAGTTTTCTGAACCACTACTTCAGTACCTATATCTTCAGTGTCCAGAACAAACTAGAACAAAAATATTTTGAAGGTTTTCAGGGAACTGAATAAATGTATCAAGAATGAGTAAATGAATGAGTCAAAGTTTTCTGGAGTAACTTTTAATTTGATAAAGTAAATTCATATTAAAAATTACATTGACCTGAACCCCAGAAAGATCCCTTAAAACATCATAGACAATAAATTTGGAACAATGTATTCATAATAGAGAGAAGCAAAATATTATAAACTATAAAAGTATTATTTTTTAGATTATCAAAGGTTGCTACATTTGAAATAAATATGTAATAGATATACATATACAAAATATGGCAATGCAAAATGTGTCTACAAATTCTCCTTAATTTCATTGCATATTTAGTAGTTTTAGAATGATTACCATAAGCAGTATTACAAAATCCTCCTTTAGATTCCTTATATTTAAAATGTGAATGATGGCTGGACATTCCCAAAGGACCCTTCTGGCTCCACCATTCATAAATCCCAAGATATATACTGTATGTATCACTTGTGTGAAACAAATTTTCTTTTAGTTTCAGAGATTTTTTTCTCCTTTATTTAAATCTGTAGAATAGTGCTAATTGTCATTCTCTAATTTATAGGGCAAGTTGTAAAGAAACAAAATCCACTGGGTATAGTACAAAGCATCAACAAACAGAAGAGGGTAGACTGGGAGGCTTGCTGTGCATGCACTGAAACAGCTGTTTTATAAACCTTAAGCATCTGGGAAAGCCATATGTGAAAAGGCCGTCCATGGTGCTTTTGATCCCTTCATGTCAGCAATGGATTAATGCCTTCCCATATGCTTGGTGAGCACCAGCCTGGTTGACCCATGCCTAGATCTACCTTTCTCCCTTGCTTTTTCCTAGGAAATGGCATCAGAATGTTGCTAATGTATAATTGAATTATGGCAAAGTTCTGGAGGAAGTTGAACTTAAGCATTACATTAATTAAGCTGAATAGGTCGACATTGTGCTGAACAAAAGGGGAAAGAGCATAAGTAAAGGGTAAAGTTTAAAAATATGTGTGTAGAACTACATATTCTGTTTAAATGTTGTTTGAATATTTATACTTAATCCACTAAGAATCCTCTGTGTATATCATAATTATTTCCATTTTGTAGAGAGAAGAATTTGCTGGATCAGATAGTTGTTTTCAAGCCCACAAATAGTAACTTTGGCCTCTGGATTCAAATAGGAATCTCCTATTACAAATTCCATAACTTCTTTTCCATTTGTACAACACATTAACATTCCCCACAAGGGAACATACACTCAACAATATTGAACATTCTAAAATTAATTGCATAAACATGGAAAGAAAATGTCTTTATGAAATAAGAATTATTTGCAAAGGTTTTCATTTTAAAATATTTTGAGGGGATTTATTCTTTACGAACAGAAATTTTTCCCACAAAGATTTGACCTGATGTCTCTTACTCTGTCACAAAGAAAACAGTTAGCGGAGAATATGTTTTATATTTACAATGAACAGTAATCAAGCATGAATTGATTCATGAAATAAAGTCATAGAGATACTTTTTTTACTAGACAAAGTCACAATTGTAGTACAACTAAAGCTGAAGATATGAGTTTTATGTATTAAAAGTTAGGTAACTTAGTGGATGGATAGATGCATTAGCAGTTAATAACTCTTAATCTTTTACAGCTGACACATGTCCAGTTCCTTGCAACTGTGCAGCAGCTTTCAAAGTCCCATAATTTCAGTCCTGTAGAAATGGATCAGACACCCTTTTCTGACCTCTACAGGCACCACACACACAAGTGACACACCTAAAGACACTTGAACAGAACAGGTATGTATGCTCTAACAAATAAATGTAAATATAAATTGTTAAAGTCTATCATGAAAGGTACTTTTGTGAAAACTCATCTTTTCTTTGCATAAATACTGGTTTGTGAACTCACACCATGATTCCTTTTTTTTTTTTTTTTTTTTAAAAAAAATCTTGTGAAATTAAATTTTGGTATTCTCTAAATTTACTTTTATTCACACATATTTAACTATCTTGCATATATGAAACAATAACTACCTATTATGACAATGAACAGAAGGATTTAAGTACTAAGGAATTTGTACTCATTTTACTAAAGAATAATTGATAGTAACTAACTATACTCTCAGTTAAAATCTCTTAAGAAGTCATTACGTTCGTATTCTTAGTGAAACTTAAGCTGTAGAGTAGATAATGCCTCAGTGTACTTTTGATACATTTGGTAAGCTAACAAGTGTCACTGAATACCTGCATTCCCCACCCCACCCCAATTTATTTGCTGTTTCAGTTGTGATTTCCCCCACCCCCAGTGGACAGGTGGATTATTTTCTTTCTTTCTTTCCTTCTTTCTTTCTTTCTTTTTTTTTTTTTTTTTTTTGATTTTCGAGACAGGGTTTCTTTGTGTAGCTTTGTGCCTTTCCTGGAACTCACTCTGTAGCCCAGTCTGGCCTCGAACTCACAGAGATCTGCCTGCCTCTGCCTCCCAAGTGCTGGGATTAAAGGCGTGCGCCACCACTGCCCGGCCTATTTTGTTTCTTGAATGATGTTCATTTCTGTCCAGAGTGAGAAAAAGCCAGATATATCCTCCACGAAGGGAAATAGCAGATTCCTGAGCAATGGGTAGAAGCTCTGGGTCATTACAACACCAGAACCCGCTCACTTTTGTATCTGAAACTCCTGGTGCTTCCCTTCCTCATTACTTACCTCATAGTTAATCACATCAAACAAAAATAAATTGAAACCACAGTTCCTACATCTGTTTAGTTGTATGAGTTGCAAATAGAAGCTATTGGATGATTCAGAGAAAGTTCACTGAAAGGGAAGAGGTAGTTGGCCCCCCAGGATACCCATATCCTCCGCCCTTTTGTTTTCCTTTTTTCAAATTTTGGTTGCCCATATCTTCTGCTCCTTTTTCCCCTTTTTTATTTAAAAGTTCCCCATCCTTCCTCTTTTCCAACCTTCTGCCTCACTCCCTCATTCACTCCTCTGAGAGTGTATTCAACAGTCCAGCATATCCAGTTGAGGCAGGACAAAATACCACCCCTTGCATCTAGGCTGAGCAAGATATCCCTCCATGGGAAATGGGCTCCAAAAAGCCACTTCATGCACTGTGGATTACTGGGAATTTCCCTAGTACCAGGTTTCCCCCTACCCTCATATTGGTGTTCTCCCTATCTGTCCCTCTGCCAACTCAACTATACAGTTTCCTCATGTTCTCATCCCTCCCCACTACTACCCCTGGCCTGTGCTCCCAGTTTACTCAGGAGATCTTATCTATTTCCCCTTCCCAGGCAATACATGCACATCCCTTTTAGGGTCCTCCTTGTTACCTAGCTTCTCTTGTGTTGTAGATTACACTGGTTATCCTTCGCTTTATGCCTTTAATATCCACATATGAGTGAATATGTACCATGTTTGTCTTCCTGTGTCTGAGTTACCTCACTCAGGATAATTTTTCTGGTTCCATCCATTTGCCTGCAAATTTTATAATGTCTTGGATTTTTTTTTTTTACACTGAGTAATACTCCATTGTCAAAATGTACATTTTCTTTATCCATTCTTCAGTTGAGGGGCATCTAGATTGTTTCTAGGTTCTGGCTATTATGAATAATGCTGTTATGATCATAGCTGAGCAAATGTCCTTGGGGTATGATCATTCATCCTTTGGGAATATGCCCAAGTGTGTGCTGGGCCTTGAGGTAGATTGATTTCCAGTTTTTCTGAGAAACTACCATACTGATTTCCAAAGTGGCTGTACAAGTCTGCACTCCCACTAGCAGTGGAGGAGTGTTCCTCTTACTCCAAATCCTCTCAAGCATAAGCTACCCTTCTTTATGAATGGAAGTCAGCATTGTGAGAACTCTGTTGACTGGAAACTGTGGAGAAACAAAGGTTAAATACACTAAGAAAAAATAAGCTAATTGTTGGCCTAGATTACAGATCATTTTTCCTAACCCAAGACCTTCTCTCCCGCCCCTGCCAAGCCCACAGATGCATATATAATTTAAACTGCTTGGCTATTAGCTCTGGCCTACCATTGTCTAGCTCTTACTCTTATATTCAGCCCATTTCTACTAATCTATACTTTGCCACGTAGTACCTTACATCTTCCTTGTTCTGGCAGCTGCTCGCTGTGTCTCCCCACTGCCTTCCACTTCTCCCAATTCTCCTCCCTCTTAGTCCCGCCTATACTTCCTGCCTGGCTACTGACCAATCAGTGTTTTATTTATACAGAGAGATATCCACAGCACAAGACTGACACTGTTTTACTACAGGATTGAAATGCTGATGTTCATGACAACTGTTATCATTTGGATGATCAGACTTCTGCATTCATCTGACCATATTGTCATATTCAAGTTATATCCAGATAAGGACTTAATGACTCAGTCTAGTCTTGTATATGACTTTGTTAACTGGTTATATATAGACATATTTTTAAATCAGAACAATCAGAACCAACACAGAGTAAAAGAAGTCAGTTGAGGCTATGCTAAATCCCCTTGGGAAGCCTTTTCTTGGAAAAGGTGGGAATGGGGAATGGATTAGAGGAAGGATGAACGATGGGAGGAGGGAGGAGAGCAGATCTGTGGTTGGTATGTAAAATGAGTAGAAAATTTCTTAATAATAAAAATATATATATACAGCATAAAATAGACATAAGGCCTATTTGGAAGTAGAAAAGAAAAGATTTATTATTGGCAGCACCACCTCCTTTCCAATATAGTATTAATGAACTGTAACATATCAAGTCTCCACTTGGAAAGGAAATACCAAGAATTGTACTTAAATTATAATCAACATTATATCAATTTTCTATAGCTAAATTATTGAAAGGGTTTTTTTTAATCCTCTAAAAATTTGTCACTAGAAAGATAATTAGTAAAATTTAAATGTTCCAAATTTATGCAAATCTTCATATAATTTTCTAAACTAAGATTGGTAAAGTTCCAGTTCAGGGTAGCTTTATTTAGTAATATTAAGTAATATTATAATAATTCAATTATACCTTTACATATGTTTTTACTTAATTTTTATGCAAACTATAATGTAATTATTATAACTTAGTTGAAAAAATTATTTTTACTGCATTGCCTTTTGTGAACTGTGAATTTATTCCTCTCATTGTATAAGAAACCTATTTTGTTTTCTAATGATTTTCTTTGTCTTAATCATATATAACAAATATTGTTTTCATTCCTATTTTTAAAATTTCTTTAACAAAAATTAAGTTAGAGTAGTTTTAGCTTCAGTTTTTTACAACTCATATATGTGCAGTTTAATTGCTAATTCCTTAAACTACTTTTGCAGATTTTAAGAAAAAGTAGATAAATAATGATTTCTCCCACTAAGGTATTTTGTATAAAACAGCTAACTAATAATTTGTCATCTATATGGATATTCATTTTTTATTTATATAAAAATGCAAATGAGCAGTGATTACATGATAACCCAGAGTATAAGATTTATGTATGGACAAAGAAGGAAATTTATACTTTCAAATATGCTTTAGAAAATTGAACAGGGAAAAATAGTAAGCAACTTCCCAAACATAGTTTAAAAATAGTATTAAAGCAAAGCAGTAAAATAAATAATAGCATCCATGAATTTTTTCATTAATTGTTGTCCTCTAATAAAATAGGCAGAAGTTCTACTGAAGTATCTACCCTGAATGTGGATTTTAGGTTTAGAATTCATTGAATATTTATCAATGCCCTAGTGGTATCTCAAAATACAAAATAACGTATTTAAAATATATGGTTTTAGTTCTAAGTGACAAAATGATGACTTGTTTAGGTCAACTCTTTTTAATTCTGTATTTTATGACTCTAGGTTTAGACATAACTAAAAATGCTATCTGTATAATATGTTTTATTTTTACAGTGCTTTTCAGATAAAAAAAAATCAGAAAGAAATCAAATGAGTGTCTTAGATCACAAAACTAGTGAAAAATGGATAAAGAGTTCAATCTTGGGAATTTTCTTGCTACCCTGAATTAAGGCAGTATGGCAAAAACAACCATAAACTGAACAAGGTTTTTACACACCTTGTGGATTGAGTAACTGACAGGTAAATGCATAATATAAATGCACTAGGAGATGGGCACTTTGCACTTTATAAGGAGATAGCTGTATTTTAGAAGAAGTAAATGTAGCCAGGCGGTGGTGGCGAACGCCTTTAATCCCAGCACTTGGGAGGCAGAGCCAGGTGGATCTCTGTGAGTTTAAGGCAAGCCTGGGCTACAGAGTGAGTTCCAGGAAAGGCACAAAGCTACACAGAGAAAGCCTGTCTCAAAAAAAAACCAAAAAAAAAAAAAAAAAAAAGAAGTAAATGTAAAACTTAACTGCAATAGTTCTATGTTTTTCTTAGTTAGTAAAACTGATGTGTTTCTTGTTCACAACATTCTATTTTTCAAGCTATTTGTAAGAATGTCTTCACCTGCTCTTAGCATTACATGAATATCAAGGCATCATAAGCAATAATAAAAAATAAAACAAATATATGAAAAATGTCAATTATGAGTAGTATTTGAAAAATTATAGTTCAATGTTTATCTGCAAGTATACCCAGTTAAGACAATAAAATAAAATCATCATAATACATTGAAAATAAACTAAGTTTAAAGAAATTGAGGAAAAGGCAAACAAAAAAAGGATGTAAATGAATAAATCCCTTAAAGAAAGCAATAAAAAAAAAAAAAAAAAAAAACCCAGACAGTTGAAGGAAATAAACAAAACTGTTCAAGACCTGACAATGGAAGTAGAGGCAAAGAAAAACAAGCAAATAGAACCCTGGAGACGGGAATTCTATGTAAGTGAATAGGAACTGCAGATACACTAGCATCACAAACAGAATATAAGAGATGGAAATGAGAACCTCAGGTACTGAAGAAATGAACAAAAAAAATAGATACATCAGATCAGTCAAAAAAAAGGTTAAATCTAAAAAAAAAATTCTGACACAAAAAAAATGTAGGAATTCTGGGACAGTATGAAAGAAAAAAAAAACACCTAAGAGTAATAGAAATATAAGAATAAGAATTTCAGTTCAAAGGCCCAGAAAAATATTTTAAACAAAATCATAGAAGAAAATTTTCCTAACCTGAAGAAAGACATGACTGTAAAGGTACAAGAAGTTTACAGCAAATAGATTGGACCAGAATAGAAAGTCCCCTCACCACATAATGATAAAAACACTAAAGATACTACTGAACAAGGATAAAATACTAAAAGCTGCAAGAAATAAAGACACCTATAAGAATTACATCTTAAAGCCAGAGGGCCTTATATTACCTCAGTGTAAAGGGTTGGAAAAGATTTTTCAAGCAAATGGACCAAGAAACAAGGCTGAGAAGCCACCCTAATATCTAACAAAAAGGACTTCAACCCAAAATTAATCAAGAGACAGGGAAGGATAGGTGAAAAATCAAAACTAAAATATATCAAAATTATGTTATAATTTATAACTTTTATGCCCTAAACACAAGAGCACCAATGTTTATAAAGGAAACACTGCTGTAGTAGGAATCTTAAAGAGTCTTATTAATAAAATCAAACCTGAGGCCAGTTATTGGGGTGAATGCTGGAAGATCAGAGAAGCAGAACAAGCCACAGCTATCTCACCTTGCTAGTTCCTCAGGTGATCCTGTTTCCTCAGGCTGGAAGCTTCTGAGTCCTCCTCCACATGAATCTCAGCTGAACTGTGTTGCTCCAAAGCTTAACTAACTACATGCTTTTTCCTCTTTAGTTCCTGGTCCTCATGCCTTATATTCCTTTTTCTTTCTGCCCCCCACTCCCTGGGATTAAAGGCGTGGGTCACCATGCTTAGCTGTTTCTAAAGTGGCCTTGAACTCAGAGATCTGGCTAGCTCTGCCTCCCAAGTGCTGGGATTAAAGGTGTGTACCACCACCGCCCAACTTCTGTTATGGTTTACTCTTCCCATTTTCTAGCCACCATTTCTGGCTCTGTTCTAGTGGCTGTCTGTTCTCTGCCCCCAGATATGTTTATTTCGGGGAACACACAATATTTCAGGGAACACAATACCACCACATTTCCCCTGTTTTTGTCTAAAATTAAAAAAAGGTTATAACTAATACAAGAAAAATCATATCCAATAAGTATATACAATATACACAGTCAAGATTACATTAATGATGTCTAGTCCATTAACATTTGACAGATTCAGGTGAAAAACTCCATTATCTATAATAATGTCCAGTCCAGTAACATTTGATAAAACTCAGACAAAAATTTTTCATTACTTATCCCATCTTTTCTTTTCATAATAGATTCAGTAGTCTACCTTTTGTCATTTTTATATCTTTTCCTTTTTCTTTTTAGAGTAGATTCAGTGATCTACCCATTTATCCTATTATTTCTTTGTCTTTTTTCTCAGGGTAGATTCAGTGATCTACCTCATATCTATTTTCTCTTTTTCCTTTTCTTTTTTTTTTTTTAACAAAACCTCTGAATCTAATCTTCATGTTCAGACTTTTTCCTGACCATTAATAATGAACAACTTGTAACTAATCATCATAAACAATGACAATATCCAAAACTCATTAAACGACCGAAAACCTCCCATCCCACTTTTTGGGGATGTGGGCGTCATCTTCTTAAAATTACTTCCATCTTTAGAGGATCCTGAAAAGAAAAATTTTGGGTTAATTGTCAAGTCCTGTATCATTTGTCCCACTGCTGCATAATGAGAAAGTGCAGGGCTTGTTTCAAGTCCTTGTTCAAGTAGTCTGTCAGGCTGTATCATCTCAGCCAGTCATCTCGAAATTGTCCTAAGCCGTTTGTAGTCCAGAGTCGATCTTTCCATGGTGTTAATGGCTTTACCGTAGTCCATGTGGCATCATCATTATGGAGTCCCATCATCCTTTTGAAGATTTCAAAGTCACTGTTAGGCATGATCATGGTTCCCTTCTTTTTTGTGTGTGTGTCTCCTCTGTGGTTTGGAGTAATCACAGTCTGATAAATGTCTGTCACTCAGGACCATAAACATTCTTCCCTAGAAGAGAACATCTTCACAGCAATTTCTCCCCAGCATTTCTCTTGCCAACCTTTTCCAAACTGACCTTTGCCGATGCTTTCTTGTAACACACTGGTCCTGGCAATTCTTCTCTGAACAAGCAGCAGTAAATTCTTTGTCCCAGGTAGCAGCATCACCAAAGTCACCAACACGATGAGAAGCAGCCGGTAACTCGAAGCAGCAGCCACTGCCTCCATGGTCCTACCGACACTGTTTGTGTCTCTGCCCCGGCTGAAGCTTCTCCATAGCTTCTCCTAGGCTGGCCTCAACTCGGGATCCTCCTGCCTCTGCCTTCTTCAGTAAATCCTACCGGCATGTGCCACCACAGCCGGCCGAGTGTACCTCGGTCCTGAGCTGGGCCTGCAAGGCCATAGGCAAGAGGCTATTTCATGAATTCATACCATGAACGTTGGGCGCCAGATGTAGTAGGAATCTTAAAGAGTCTTATTAATAAAATCAAACCTGAGGCCAGTTATTGGGGTGAATGTTGGAAGATCAGAGAAGCAGAACAAGCCACAGCTATCTCACCTTGCTAGTTCCTCAGGTGATCCTGTTTCCTCAGGCTGGAAGCTTCTGAGTCCTCCTCCACATGAATCTCAGCTGAACTGTGTTGCTCCAAAGCTTAACTAACTACACACTGCTGACAAATCACACATTGATTCCCACACGTTGATAGTGGGAGACTTCAATACCCCACTCACTCCTACCAATGGGGAAGTCTTTCAGATAAAAACTAAACAGAGAAATAGTAGAGCTAACATACCTGATGAACCAAACAGACCTAAGAGATATCTACAGAACATATCACCCAAATGCAAAAGAATACATCTTTTTCTCTGCACCTCATTAAACAGTCTTCAAAATTAGCCACATTCTCAATCACAAAGCAAGTCTCACCAGATACAAGAAATTTGGCTTAACCTCCTGCATCCTATCAGACCACCACAGATGAAAATTAGATTTCAACAAAAATAATAACAACTCAAAGAAACTGAACATCTCTCTATTGAATGACTGCTGGGGTGAGGTAGAAATAAAAGAGAAATTAAACACTTCCTAGAATTCAATGAAAATGAATACACAGCCAGGTGGTGGTGGCACAAGCCTTTAATCCCAGCTCTCGGGAGGCAGAGGCAGGTGAAGCTCCGTGAGTTCGAGGCCAGCCTGGTCTACAAAGCGAGATCCAGGAAAGGCACAAAGCTACACAGAGAAACCCTGTCTCAAAAAACAAAACAAAACAAAACAAAATGAATACACAACATACCCCAATTTATGAGACACAGTGAAAGTATTGCTAAGTGGAAAGTTCATAACACTAAGTGCCTATGAAAGAAACTGAACAGATCTCATGCTAGCAACTTAACAGCACATCTGAAATCTCTAGAACAAAAAGAAGGAAGTTCATCCAAGAAGAGTAGAAGACAGAAAATAATCAAATTGAGGGATGAAATTAATAAAATAGAAGAGTACAATAAAAAGAAACAATGAAACAAAGAGTTGTTTCTGAGAAAATCAACAAGATAGACAAACCATTATTTAAACTAACTAAAAGATGAAGGTATGCACAGATGGTTCAATATCTGAAAATCGGTCAATGTAACCCACCAGATAAACAGATTGAAAGAAAAATAAAATGTATGATTATATCATCAGATGTTGAAAAGGTCTTTGGCTGCATTTAATAGCCCTCATGGTGAAAGGTTAGGGATACAAGGGACACACTTAAATATAGTAAAGGTAATTTATAGGAAGCCTATAGCCAACATAAATGTAAATGGAGAAACTGAAGAGCAATTTCACTAAAATGGGGAATGAGTCAAGGTTGTCCACCCTCTCCTTATCTATCCAAAATAGTAAGTAAGGTTCTAGTGGGAGCAATAAGAGAACTAAAGGAGATTAAGGGGATACACATTGGAAAGGAAGAAGTCAAAGTGTATTTATTTGTAGATGATATGATAGTATTCATAAGATACTCAAAAAATCTACCAGTGAACTCCTACCTACAGCAAATAGTGCAGTGGTTAATTACAAATTTAGCTCAAAAATCAGTAGCCTTTCTATACATAAATGGCAAAGAGGCTAAGAAAGAAATAAGGGAAATAACACCCTTCAGAATATCAATAAATAATATAAACTATCTTGTAGTGATTCTAACCAAGCAACTGGAAGACCTGTATGACAGTATTTTCAAGTCATTGAAGACAGAAATTGAAGAAGGAATCAGAAGATGGAAAGATCTCCAATGCTCATGCATTGGTAGGATTAATATAGTAAAAATGGAACCCTACCAAAAATAATCTACATATTAAACACACTATCCATCTAAATTCTAACAAAATTCTTTAAAGACCTTAAAAAGACAGTTTCTTAACCTCATGTGGAGAAACAAAAAACCCAGGATAGATAAAAACAATCCTGTAAATAAAAGACATCTGGAGGTATCACCATCCCTGATTTCAAGCTGTCCTACAGAGTTTTAGTAATAAAAACCACATGGAGGGATTGGGGATTTAACTCAGTGATAGAGTGCTTGCCTAGCAAGCGCAAGGCCCTGGGTTCGATCCTCAGCTCCAAAAAATAAAAAAAAATAAAAATAAAACAAAAACCACATGGTAGTGACACAATAGACTAATAGAATAAAATCAAAGACCAGATGTAAATCCACATATCTATAAACACTTGCTTTTTCATAAAAAAGAAGCCAGAAATATTCAATTGAAAAAGAAAGTATCATCAACAAATGGTGTTGGTCTACCTAGATATCAGCACGAAGAAGAATGCAAATTGTTTCGTATTATCACCCTGAACAACACTCAAGTGAAAGCTGATCAAGTTGATCAAAGCCCCTGCTGCCTGTTTCCCAGAGGCAGTCATGGATATCCCTGAGCCTCAACCTCAGATTAGCACTCATTACTCCAGTGATAGCCCTTTTGACATTGGGGGCAAAGTCCTGGTGTCTTTGCCACTGCTTGGACTTGAGGACAAGGTCCTAAAATGACCTTGCTGGCCACATCCAAAACAGGTTTTTTGGTGGGCTCCTCTAGAATATGTCTCCCTCATGGCTGAAGTATTATCTGTCCCCATGATGTGATGCCCATCTCTACATATTTTAAGATAATCACTTAAGCTCTTATTTTTAGGGGCCTAATGGCCTCATTGCAATATGTATTGGCATTTTTAAAGGCCAAATGCTTTACTATGAGCATGGCTTGATCAGCATCCCCCAATACTCTCCCTGCTAATTGAAGCAGACAATCGACAAATTCTTCAAATGGTTCTGATGGCTCCTGAATGACTTTAGATAGTTGTTCACCAGCAGCTTTATTGGGCAGCCCTTTCCATGCTCTGGTAGCAGCTACACTAACCTGTGCATAAACTGTGGGATCATACAAAATCTGTGCTTGTGAAGTGGCATACTACCCTGTACCCGTGAGCATCTCAAGACTGCGAGCCAGAAAGCCCACAGCAGCATTCCTACTAGTTTGACAATGTTCTTGAAAGTCACTCCTCCAAATTAAATAATCCGCACCCCCCCACACCCAGAGAGAGCAGTGTGACACAACTGCATCCAATCTCTAAGGGTAAAATTTAAGGCCGAAAAACATTCAAGTATAGCTGTGATAAAAGGAGCATAAGGCCCATATGACATTACAACTTCCTTAAGCTGTTTGATGCTTTTAAAATCTAGGGGATTGTGTCCCCTTTGCCTCTATAACCGGGTAAGCAAATCCCCCCAACCCCATTAACCCCTCTATGGGTGTGGAAGGAAGGATCTCTGTGCTACAAAATTCGGGGTTACAGTCTAGAGTTTTATCCTTGTAAGAAATATTCTGTAAATTCCCTCAAGCATCTAGTATCATTTTCTAATCTGTCTTTTACATCATCACCCTCTGAAGACAACTCTGCAGAGTCAGAAACATCGGAAGTTTGAAGGGATCTGAAAACCTCCTCTACCTGAGCCTCTTCCAAGACAGCTTTAGCTTCAGTTAATTGTTCTTGAACTTTGACATTATCACTAAGCAACACATCTTTAACCAAACGCCACAAAGTAGTTAAGGGTTTGGGAAATGGCCTTTCTTCATGTAAGCATTTTTGTAAGTCAATCTTAACCTGTTCCCTATCTGATATATGAAATCCCCCAGAGACCAGAAAGCAGGGACTAATATGCTGGAAGATCTGAATGAAATCTTTAGCCATCCTGCTCTTAATGGTGGTGCCCTGTTGCTTCAGCATTCCAATTAATTATTCCTCCAGGAGCAACTGTGAACTAGCTGCACCCATAACAATTCACTCATTCTTACCTTCCTTTAAAATGCTGGCCAGCCTTTCTTCAGGTGTCCTTCAGTGCATCCCTTCTGTCTTGGTTCTTGGTGGGACTTCCACTTATAGCACCCATGATATCACCCATTCACCATGTCTGAGTGAGGGGCTGAGGATTCAAAAAGAGAAAAGACAGGAGGTCATTCGTCTCAGTAGAATATCATTTATTGAAGGAGGGAAGAGGCCTTAAATACAGGCTTACAGCACAGTGGGAGAACCCCAGAGGCTGAAGTTCGCTATAGATGTTTTACATTCCAGCATCCTAGCTGTTTACGCCAATATGCATGATACACAAACAAGGGGCCTCTGGTAAGCTCTTTAGGAGGAAGGAAACAGGCAGGGAATTAGCATAAGGAGGACATCTGATCAAGATCAGCAAGCAAGGCAACAGCTACCCAAGGAACAGGGGTCAGGGCCCAACACTTTGATATGAGGATTTGTGCCTAGTCTTTTTGTGTCTTGTTAGAATATGTTTGGTGGATATCACTGGGAATTCTGCTCCTTTTAGAATTATTTTTTATTTTTCTTGGAGGGCAATGGAGGGAAAGTAGATCTGGGGGAGAGGGGGAGTAGGGGGAGGGACTGGGAGGAGTAGAGAGAAGGAAACCTGTGGTAGGAATATAATGTATGAGAGAAGAATGAAAAAAATAGATACTATGTGAAGCTGTGCCATTTGGCATTGAACAGATGATTTAATTTTGCTTAAACATATTTAAAGCACATTTTAAGGCAAAAACAAAGGAGATAATTTTAACTTCTATATCTTAGTGTGTTACTTTGTTGCTGTGATAAAATGCAGATCTAGATGAGAATCTATATTGACATAGAAATCACAGAATCAGAAGCTAGGGGTTGCTGTCAACCCCCATGCAGCACCCAGAAGCAGAAAATGAAGAATGCCCGCAGGAGCTCAGCTTCCATTCTTCATCTTATACCATCTCTTCACTGTTTCTAGATTATGTCCAGCAGACAATTTATGCTATCACACAAAAGAAGAAGACATAATCTTGACTGTTTTTTAACAACAGTTACTAAAGAGAGTCATGGTGGCACATGCCTGTACTCTCATGACATGGAAGGAGGACAGTCATGGGTTTGAGGCAGGCTAGAATACATATACTCCTTGGTTGAAAGACACACATACACAATCAGACACCTGCAGACACATCCACAAATACACAGACACTTACATATGCATAGACACAGAGAAAGACAGGAAGAAAGAGGGGAGAGAAATAATAGTACATCACATTTTTATACAACAAAAGTATGTTTTGAAAAAAAACAAGCAGAAAATACTACACTGGTTACACTTGGTGAATAGTTAATATTACGCAACAATTTAGATAAATCAGAGACAAATGGACAGAAGAAAGCAGAACTTTTGCAATATTACATGAAATTTTATTACCAAAGTAGTGCCAATAACGTGACAGAACTACTGTATGTAGAGCTTTAAGAATTTCAGAAATTTAAGTAAATAACTTGTGTCTCTCCCAATATATACATAATATGGGAGGAGCTGATAAGCACAGAGGGAAAGATAAAAATGAATACTATTGTACAAAATTCTCAAACACTTAAGTTAGTGGCTGGTGTGTGTGTGTGTGTGTGTGTGTGTGTGTGTGTGTGTGTGTGTGTGTGTGAATATGTATATACAGCCCCCATTCTTCAGATTCACAGCTTCTTTTTTCAGTGTTGCATGCATACACCTATGTTCTTAAATGCAACCTGTTCACTCTAGATAATGTTACTTGTATGTGTGTTTGCAGGGCTGACAATTTGGCTCTGGAAAACCAACTGGTATACTTTTTCCTGGAAAAGACATCTCCCATTCCCAGTTTTCCTTAGTTTTCTGTGGGGTTATAGTCTCATGAACTTTTAGTTGTCCAGTTTGGCATATCCATTGTTGTAACCTCTGTTCATCCTTGCTAATATTTGAAAGCATTTTGGTGAGACATTATGGGTGTCATTTCTGACAATCCTGGAGTCTCAACCTGACATCAAACTCCCTAATTCTCTGGCTCTTAGAATATTTTTATCCCTCTATCCACAATATTCTGAGCCTCAGGTGATGGAGAATTCTGTAGATGTATCTATTGGCTCTGCGCTCCATAACTGTGTTTTGATTCACTGATTCACACTTACCTGTGGGTTTAGGGACAAATGTTTAGAGATGGTTGTTAAAGATTATGTTGGTTTAGAAAATAAGTGGTTGTAGATTCTTCCCCAATAACCATGATTTCATTAACACTGAGTAGTTATTTAGGCTTCCAGTATCAACAAGGTCTTCTGCTTGTTAACCAGTCTTAAGCTGATTAGCACCAATGTATATATACCACTAAAATTTTAAAACCAAATTCTTATTTCAGTTAACCAGTTATGAAGAATTATTTTTCCATTCATAATTACCATAGGCCATGATTCTAAGTGCTTTTCTTTTAATTTCAGTATTATTTAAGATCTATTTTTAAAATCATGCATATGAATGTGTATGTTAAAGTGTTACACACATGAGTGCACATGTCAGTGGAGGTCAGACTTTGGTGTCAGTGTTAAATAAATGGATAGATATTGGGGGCAGTTTCTGGGAACTTCTGGAAGTATAATAAGGATATTAACAAATAGTCTATCTTTCTACCTCCATTATTTCAATATTTAGAGGACATTTTTTGTCAATGCTCATGTGTAACAATACAGGTCTTTAGCATTTTAACTGTAATTCTAAATACACCTTGCTCATCAAAACATAAATATTTTTTACCTTACATATAATACTTAAATCCATGGAAAGTAGCTTGTATGGATTATTGTATCCTGCCTTTGTCACTGGTCTATTGCTGGGAAGAGACAGCATGACCACTGAAACTCTTACAAAGAAAACATTTAATCTTGGTCTTTTTAAGAGTTTCAGGAACATAGTCCATTATTGTCATGGCAGAGAGTATGGTGTCAGGCATGGCAAGCATGATGCCAGAGGATCGGCTGAGAGCTACATCCTGATCTACAGGCAGAGAGAGAGAGAGAGAGAGAGAGAGAGAGAGAGAGAGAGACTCAGATGGGCTTTTGAAACCTCAAAGCCTACATGCAATGAAACACTTTCACCAACAATGCCACAACTCCTAAACCTTTTAATCCTTTCAAATAGTGTCACTTCCTGGTGACTAAGCATTCAAATATGTGAGTCTATGGGGACCGTTCTTATTTAAAACACCACATATGCCTTCCAAGAACTTCACTGGTTTATTATTTTGATTCAAATACATAAAAAAAAAGTAATCAGGGCTTAAAAATTTGTCCATGGCCATGTGCTTTATGATATGCTGAAAGTCATATTCAAAAGCTCATTCTGGAGTGTGCGTCCTTTCCTTTTAATGTCCTTTGGCTTTCAAGACTAGCCTCAGCGCGGACTAAGGGGAAGTGAAGCTCATTGCTAGCATGCTTGCCTGTATTCTGTCCCCAGCATTAAAAATAAATTAATAAAGAATAAAGTAGAAAAGATATATTAAATAAATAAATATTAGCACTAATTTATTATTACTCATTTTTTTTTTCTGAATAGAAAGATTCACTAAACTTTGCATAAGTTACAGTATAGTGGTATATTTTATGCAGAGTTTCCTTGTTTTTAAACAAGAAAATGAAAAATTCAACACTGGAAAAGTAACTCAATGATAAGCAGCCAGGTTTTATCTTAACGGTATTATTTCCTTATTAACATGAATGAATTCAAGGCTGATAAAATTACTCATTTTATTAGCTTACCAAAAATTTCAGAAACTGTGACTTTTTTCTAGAAAAACTCTCCATGTGTTAGAACATCTGATTTTGCATTAGAACATCTGCCCATGTTTTAGAATGCCTGTTCATATGTTACATCTATCCATACATTACAACATCTGTCCATGTGTTAGAACATCTGTCCACATATTAGATAATCATTCAATATGTTAGAACATCTGTCTATCGTTAAAACATCTGTGCATGTGCTAGAATGTTTGTCCATTTGTTATAATATCTGTTTCTGTGTTAGTATCCAGTGAAAATTAATTCACCAAAAATGCTAGAGCATAGTAAAAGTAATGAAACTTTAAGTTTAACTTTTGAAACATTAAGTTTCAAACACATTCACGATGTCTTTTTCATTATTGCTTAAACTGAATATAATTGTTTTTCATGACCTCCACATTTAACAAATGAGTAACCAGTGTTTTGTGCATGCCCAACATACTTCCCTATACATACTTTCACAATTCCCTCATAATAATATGCATACACTCATGATTGTCCTCATAATAAGTGAACAGCACTATTGCTGTACAGAAATTGCTAGTCTGGCAGTTCATGTTGAATTCCTATGAAATGATATCTTCCTAACTCTCTGCTCTTGTGAATGTATATATATATATATATATATATATATATATATGTATGTATGAATAAAATTAAAATATACAATTATATATACATAAAATAAAATTCTATTCATATATAGCTATATGAAGCTTATACCCTCTAGAGAACACAGGTGCAGATTATCCTCCAATCCGTTTCCCCTTCACCATTATTGCTTTATGGAAGAAAGCATTTTCTAGAAAGATTCTGGAATTCATTACAGTAGCATGTCAATATACACCTATATTCAAGTCATAAACCATATCATTTCAAATATTCTTAATAAAAACCTAAAATTATACCCTTCCATTATGGAATGTGTTAATTTTATAGCGACATGTTTTGGTGACCTAATTTTAAATTATTTTAATTTCAAAGTTAATTGCAAGTCATTTACGCAATATTTTCCAGAGAATGGAAAGGACTAATTCTCTCCATTTCTTTATTTTATAAACCTCATTCAATACAACTATGTATGACATGATTGCAATATCTACACTATGTTTTTTAAAAAGTTTTACCTATGTTACTTACCTGACAACATCCATATTTTCTGATCCATCTGCAACATGTCAAAACACATGGGTGTGAATATTAGACATAGTACTTTTAGTGATTGATATCCCTTTGATTTCAGGATCATAAATCCCAAACCAGCCTTCAGTCAAGTCCATAACTCTTACCACATCTCCATGCTTCATTTTTTTCTTTTTCTAGGGAGATTGGTGATCTAGACTCTTAAAATTTCAGTCTCGATTGATATGAAAGAGCATTTCTTTTTACTGTATTTAGATTACTCAAGAATTCCCAGTTTTCAGATTATTTATGTATTTCTTAACAAAAAACCTGGACCTGGATACAGCTGAATACCTCAGGGCCTCATATTAACATCAAAGTATTCTTCATTTTCATACTCCTCTTTCCTAAGGACAAGGAATAGTGATCACGTCTTCAGAAACTAGAAATGTCACTTAAATTTCTCATTTACACTGTAAAGGTTTTTACTAATTCCTGGAGCCTTTAACCCCTCACCAAAGCAAACTTGATTTTATATCAAGACATATTAATTATTTGGATTGTATTTTGTCATTCTAATAAACAAACAAGTCAATTTATTAGAATGGAAGTAACATGAGGATGGTATAGAATATTAAGATACTTAAAGAAATAGGGTTAAATATTACATGCATGCACAAACACACACACAATCACACACACACACACACACACACACACACACACACACACACTCATACACACATACAGACTTTCCAAATTATCCACAGCACACATTAACTGTCTGTAAATTAAAGAGGCTTCCTTAGTGGATAATGAGTTCTCATTATTGGAGGTATTAAGGTGAATTAGAGCAATCGTCTTCTAGTATATTGTCCAGTAAATTAGTACATCATGAAGAGATTGGAAAAGGTGGCATTCTAGGAAGGATGAATTTTATGCATCACTCAATCTCTGAAGCTTTAAGATTCTAGTGATTAGATCCATGATGTAGAAAGGCTCTGAAGCCCAAATTCTTTCATTATGATATACATTCCCTTATGTACTACAATATTAAGCATTCAAGCATGTTTTGGATTATTTTAATTGTCTGCAGTTAATAAAAAGTTACTGGGAAATACTGTGCACATTGTCCCAACATCCACAACCCTTTCTATTGTTCAGGTCTAAGATATACTTAAAAACGGAAGATCATTCTGAAAAACAATCCTGTGTCTGTATCATGATAATCTTAAGACAGAGATCTTGTATGTAGGTTTTAATGATCCTCTCTTTGATCTTATTTTAGATTTGGTTAAACATTTTGTCAAAGAAGACATAGATTATAAAAGGGGATTCATGAAAATATATATTCAAAATCTGTCTCTACATATATAAATTTGTAATAAATGTAACAATTATAATACACTATGCATTTATACACACACACACATACACACACACACACACACATATGAACAAATTGCATGAAAACTAGTTGGTGGTTCTGAAAGGATTTTATTTTTCTCTCTAGTGATAGCATTGGATTGAATTCAGGGTCAGGATGAATAGGACAGTTTCTTACTGTGTTGTGGAAAATCAGTGGTTCAATACTCTCTTCTCCAAATGACTGTAAACTTCTGCATGTTCCCAGTAATCCCACAACTCATTTGGGGAAAAAGAAATAGAACATTATCTGAAAATTACTATTTCCTTAATTTTTGGCTCAATTTGAAATTATATTTTCTATGTGTTGGTGTGAGGGTGTTTATAAATCCCCTGGAACTGGAGTTACAGACAGTTATGAGCTACCATGTTGGTGCTGGGAATTGAACCCTGCTCCCCTGAAAGAGCAGCCCGTGGTCTACACCACTGAGCCATCTCTCCACCCCCAACTTAAAACATAAGCATCATGGGCTCCCACATACTAATTCCACATTTAATTCTTAATAAGGAAAAATAATTCCCTTATAGCTATCTGCCTTAAATTCTGATTTCTGCCATGACAACTTGTCTGAGACCTTTAAAAGCATGGTCTGCCTTAGTCTGGACAGTTCCAGTGTAAATCTATTTTCTAGGTTTAATTATTAATTTCAATTTTGTTATCAAAATTAATTTTGGGGGGGGGGTTTGAGACAGGGTTTCTCTGTGTAGCTTTGCACCTTTCCTGGAACTCACTTGGTAGCCCAGCCTGGCCTCAAACTCATAGAGATCTGCCTGGCTCTGCCTCTTGAGTGCTGGGATTAAAGGGGTGCATCACCACTGCCCGGCTGAAATTAATATTAAAGATGAATAATCATGCAGATACCAACCAGGGTAAAAACATATATTTAAAAAATTATACTACTTGGGTATAATTTAATTTATCCTAATGAGAGTTACTTTTTTGTCACCGTAAAAGAAATTTTAACTAAGCAATTTACGGGATGCCATGTTTGGCTAATAGTTTCAGTGGTACCATTCCATGATCTTATGTTTCCATAGAGGACGTGAAGTGAAAGGAAGCTTAGAGTGGAGCCGAGAGGCTTACCTCACACTGGACAACGGCAGACAAAGGGGGGAAATCTGGAAATGTGATACCCTCCAGTGGTCTCACCCAAGTGACCTACATCTTCAACCACTTTCTAACTCATAGCAGTCAAGTCAGAAATGAACCCGTTAATGGATTAGTCCATATCCACTAACCTTGAAAACCCATCAGCTGCCAACAAAGACCTTAACACATGAGTTTTGTAAGGGGCACATTATTTCTAAATTTTGATAGCATAAGATATGTAGCTATTTATAAAACAAATTCAGTTCAACCTGGTGGATTCAGTACAGGCAGGTCCAATCCCCTCCTTTCAGGCTGCATAAGCCTCAGGTTCCACACAGCCAGCTCATTCACTAAGGACAGGTCCGGGTCCCACAGCCTGGGTGCCTCCCAAACAGTTCAAGCTATTCAATTGTCTCACTTATCCAGAGGGCCTGATCCAGTTGGGGAGTCTTGGCCCTGGAGGAGATGGGAATGGAGGGGAGGGGCTGGGGGGAAGGTAGCAGTGGGGGCGGGAGGGGGGAGGACAGGGGAACCCATGGCTGATGTGTAAAATTAAAACACAAATATAATAAATAAAAAAAGGAGAAAAAACAAAAACAAATTCAGACTGGTAAGTGCGTCGGTGAGAAATAATGTTGGAATTCTTTAAATGATGCTATGATGATAAACTAGTGAGGACAGACTATGAGTTGCTAATGAGATTCTGAACTATAAAACTGATAATACGTAAGGTAGAGCTGAGCCAGGAGAAAATAATGATCTGATATAAAAGTCTAGAAATTCTTGAATGTTCAAATTGTAATTTCTTGTTTTAAGTTGTATTTCTAAGACTTACATGCTAAATTTTTTATATGAAAAACATTTTTTAACTCATGAGCAAAGTTCTATAGCCTGTTGTAGACACGTTCTCAGTTGAGAATAAGGAGAATAACTGCCATGTGCTACTTGCCAGATGAATTTTATGCTGTCATTATTTGAAAATGGATCATTCTTAACAAAGTACACATGTTCATGCAGTTTGATGGCATCTGATGGGTATGGTTTGCAAATTCTGAATTTATATCAGTTATAACTTACAATTTTATTTGTACTTAGTTTCTATGAGTGTGAGTGTTTTATATGTTCACTGCATGAGCACTGCTACCAGTGGAGTACACAATTTTATTTGTACTTAGTTTCTATGAGTGTGAGTGTTTTATATGTTCACTGCATGTGCACTGCTGCCAGTGGAGTCCAGATGAGGGTATCAGACCCTCTGGAAATGGGGTTCTAGACGATTCTTATTACGTGACAACATTCCTAGGAGATGTGTAGAACTGTCTAAGTAAAGTGTCAGCAACTGATCAAATTATGACTACCACCAGCATCCAACTTGCTGAATAAATGAGTTTATTTGGGGTTACCTAGAGGACTATAAGTCAGGGCTTAGTTACAGGAGCAGAAATGACTTGAAGGTAGTGGATACTGTGAACTGAACCCAGGTCCTTTGCAAGATCAGAAAGTGCCAAGTGCTTTGTTGTCAGTCTGTATAACCTTGGCATGCTTGAAACTTCCCACACAGACCAATTTAGCCTGGAATTCACAGAGATCTTCCTACTTCTATCTCTGGTGTACTGGGATTAAAGGCATGTGTTGTTCTACCTAGTTAAAATGAATACTTCTTATATATAAATTTATGTTATATTTCAAAAATCTCTAAAACTTATAAAGCAAGAAAATTTGAAAAGTCACCCATACATCTCAAGAACTGGAATAAAGAACAGTTTTCAAAATAGTCAATAAATTTAAACTAAATTTAAAGACACTGTTGTTTGGTTTTATTTGTGGTTATTGACAGGAAGCATTCTCTAGTTGATTAATAAAACTAAAACTTTCTACTGCATATAATAGACATAAATTAAAATAATAATATAATGAGAAATCTTACACATTATTTAGGCATAGAACATCAAATATCAAATACTTATCAGAGAAAATGTTGAACTCAAAAGTCTCTTAAAACATAATATTCTTCAATTGTTTGGGTGTCATTTTATGATTTGTAGTGAGGATTAGTTATCTTTATTTTCTAACATTACTTTTTAACCCCTCGAGGGGAAATGATTCACAAAGTCTTCTTAGACAGACAAATATGTTTAATGTTGATAAGTAATTAGATTCACGCTATTTTAAGTTAAAATGAGTACTTTAATCCTCTGTCTAGTGCAGGTAGAATGAATTCCTTACTAACCTCACAACAAATTTCAATGAAACCAGGTCTGCTGTAACTGTTAAATTGTAGTAGAAATTAGGAAATGTTGAAATGGTCTCATCAAGCAAATGTGCATAATGTCATTTAGTGCATTACCAGAGTCCCTGAATCTTGTTCAGAAGTGTCTTCTATCTACATTTCGTCATTGCGTGGCTCATTTGAAACAGCCAGATCTCTAGAGCGGCTTCTTACTCTGGCTAAAGAAACTATTCACCACACCTCGTTAACTAGCAATTTCACCTGAGGACCATCTCTGGCATTTGATTCCTTCTGGTTTATTCTTTTAAATAAAAAAAAAAATAGGACAAGTTATAAACACACTTAATATTACTGGTTTCGTGGTGAGTCAACTGATATTAATTCAATATGTTTGTTAATCAACAATGGGTTTTTTTTGTACATTATGGAAAAACTTTCTAGGTGAGCAGCAAAATTCTCCAAACAATGGGAGTTTGTATGTTCAATATTCTGTTCTTTGAGCTAATTTCTTGCTTGTTCCCCCGGAGTTTCATAAGGTGAAGATGGTCAAGTAATTTGGACTCTAGTCCTTGCTGTTTAATTGGCTCTCTCCACTTCAGTAAACACCAAGACAATGCTGATTACTACTAACAGAAGTGCTCATTACAGATGAAAAGAAAAAGGGCTGGCCTCCCTCCCCCGGTCTCTGTGTGTCTGTCTGTCTGTCTGTCTCTCCCTTATTCTCTTTGTACATACACACACACACACACACACACACACACGATTTTTCTCCAATTTGATTCTCCCAAGGAGATTGAATATTGTTTTGTCTTTTTCCTGGTGCCTTTCTCTGTAACTCTAATATGCATGTAAATCACTTTAGTAAAACATATAGTGACTATTTCTTCTTTGAAGAATAATACTTCAACTAAAGATTATTGTTCTCATTATAAGGCCTTTTCTTGTGTTTTTACTGTTTTATAATACTTGCATTTATTCCTGAAAATGTAAAATTACAGACCTTGTCTAATAAATAAAACCAATAGGGTTAGAGGTTTATCATCAGATGGGGACACTTGCCACTCAGTTCATCTGCCGATGGTGTGTGTGTGTGTGTGTGTGTGTGTGTGTGTGTGTGTGTGTGATTGTACTTCCACTAAGCCTTCATTTGATATTGAAGGGTATGTTGGCTGAACCATCTGTGTATGAGTTCTTCTTGCTGATAAGATTCATTTACATACATAGAGATGAGAAACTTGACAATTCTGAGACACGTAATTGCCTTTGTCTTTTGTGTTTTCCTATAACTAAACACAATAGACAGGATAATTGACCAGTAAAGTACTTTCTTTTATAGATCTGGAGACAAGAAAATCCAACTTAAGTCTACTTACATCTGGTAAAGGTAGCCATGCTACTTCATTCTGTGAGGGAAGAAAAAAAGACCAGAAAATGTGAAAGACAATGGGGCAACACATCCTTCTTTTACTGTCATTCTTGTAGTTACAAATCTACCATGTCGATGACATTAATTCATTCCTAAGACCATCATCCTCAGGACCTAGCAAAGATCTTGACTTTTAACATAGTTAAATTTGAGTTTCTAGCACAATAACCTTGAGAAATATATCCAAAAAATAGCAACACTAATGCCTAAATCAGAGCTGGTCTGTTGAAAGCCTCACATGATGCGAAACTAGCTAATGCTTATGTCATGTTTTAGATGAGGGACTAGATACAGCCTCGCTCTCAGTGTGTATCTGGGCAGGTAGTAAGAGGAAATATGGCATCTTGCTATTTTATAATATGGGACATCAAATAAAGGTAAGGTAAGATTTTTTTTTAAATACTGTTGTGAAAATGCCTGTTGTTAACTAATCCTGATATTGTCTTACAGACTACTAGGTATCCAGTAAACCAGTAAAACTGCTACTGTTTGCCCTCTCTAATGACTTTATCTTTCTTCATGATGTCATCAAATGTGTTCACCTTCTAATAGAATGCTATGTACTGAGAGATATCTCAGTCATTTTATTGGAGGACTAAATATATCTGTACAATTCAAGTTAAATGACAATTGGGGAAATTATATAGTTTAAAAAATACGCTGTTTGTAATGTTTCATTAAACGGACCAAACGAATGTTCTACTTACAGATGCCTAGCATGTTAAACAATGAGGCTCAGCCTTTACAGATGGTAGGTGCTGTAAGGCACTAAATCTCTACATCATCTTCTAATATTTTCATTTTCCTTGTTCTTCTTCATGTTAAAATCAGATAAGGAAATACCAATAGGAATTCATGTATTTTCTTTCCACTTGTCATCTCTGAGTTGGTTCTAAGACTTTTTTTCCTAATTTCTTTATAGAACTCATTTTTCATACAGACTCTTAGGGTGAAAACTTGTGGGTATATATCTACACAATATAAAAATATATGGCCAGTGATAACTTTTGAAATCTCTTATATCATATTCCTCTTTACCCCCATGGCTGAGCTAACTGTTAACAAAGACTGCGAATAGTTTTGTCATGTTGTAGAATATTCTGAACACACAAGACTAAGTTGAGTGTATGAACCATCACCCTGAGTTGACCCTCCAGACATAATGAAAACTCCAAGGTGATTCCCTATGCTTTCTCAAATCGCTATATATCAAATCAGAAAGACTCTTCTATCACATTATAGAGCCTTATTTTATATATTAAATTTCATGCCAAGAGCTTGCTACCCAGTATATCTGTAGCATCATCAGTTTCTACATCTGAAAAAAATACCTTAAGACTAGTTATATTTTAATCTACCCTGACTGCTGCAGGGAATTCACTGCTTCCTGACTGTCAGTCTGTTGTCTGTCTGTCTGTCTGTCTGTCTGTCTGTATTGCTGAGTTGGGGGTTGATCCAGAATCTTTACAAGCCAGGCAATTATCCCTAATGTAGCCAATTCATCATGTTTGTTAGTTTCTCAATCTAAGTTTATATATATATATATATATTTCTATCACATTTCCAATATTCTCCATTACACTCTAGATCTCCCCTGAACATTTAACTACTCATATTCCCCTCTTTATTTTTGTAAATTACTTGGTCCAAAGCCTTGGAATATGGTTTCCTGCTTTCAACAATAAGCTACATTCAATTTATAAAAAAAATCTTGTCTGTCATCTAAAGATAGACAAGATCTTATCATGTAGAAATGTTTCTTACAACATCCTGGTATCATTCTGAAGGAAGAAATAATGCAATAACCTTGAAAGCAATATTTCTTCTATTGGTTTTTCTAAAACAACTCAAAGTGACCTTATTTAAAAGTAATTCAGAACAGGTCAATGAACCTCTATTGGCTTTAGCTATTTAGAAGATAAATTCTTTTAATTTACAAATAAATATAAGCAGTGTATCTTTGTTCTCTCTTATTTTTCTACTAACTTTTTTTCCTATTAGTCAGAGTGGTCACTGTTTTACACCTTCAACACACCAGATTTCCTTCTGTCACAGACTTTTGTACCTACTGCTTCCTTAGTAAGGGAAAATGTTTTCTGTGTGCCTTCTTTACTTACTTTCTTGGTGATTTGAAAGAGGAATTCCTCAATAGTCTCAGGCATTTGTACACTCTGTCCCAAGTTGATGGAGCCTTTTGGTTTGGTTTAGGAGATTCATCTATGCTGGAGGAAGGGCGTCACAGGGAACATGTTGTGAGATTAAAAAGTCTCCCCTACTTGCAGTTTGCTTTTTATGCTCATGCTTATGGCTCAAGATATAAGCTCTCATTGTCTTGTTCATATCGTACCTGCTGCCTTGGCCCTTCCATTACAAACTTTAACCAATTATAACCATAAACTAAAATGATGGCTTTCTTCCTTAAATTACCTTAGTTGTGGTATTTTATCATAGCAACAGAAAATTAACTAATACACATTCTTTTTTTAAATTTAGAACATTATTCACCTTTCATCTCAAAGTGAAGTAATTTCTTTTAATAGTATTGACTTTCTTCTTTACTGATTTTACTTACTTGAACACAATACATTGTTTTATATTTTACAGATAATTTTCTTCATAATTCCTCATTGCCACTTCACAGTAGCATGGATTTATCTGCCTATTCATCCATATTTATTAAAATGTTTAGGACATTCAATAAACATTAGTTGAAATAGCAAATAATTATTAAGTTTATATATTAGAGTTTTAATAAGTTAATATATACATTGCTGAATAATTTAGCATTTATTTATTTTCAATGAGTTTAATGTACATACTAAACTAGTTGATGGATATTTCCCATTTGCTTAATGTGTTTATTAATGCATACAATCACATTTACCAGATTTGATAACTAGAATAGCATATATAAAACCGAGGATATGAAAGAGCTGGTGTGTCATGGATGAGCTGAACAAGAGTACCTCTCTCTGATGTTATCTTCATTTTCCCACAATTTAAAATACTTTCTTAGGAGCAACACCTTATAATGAACAAATGTTGTTAGAATTCTAGATGTATGCAACTCTAACTCTCTTTTTAGAGGCTCAGAAACAGACATAATGGACACATTTAAGAGAATGAGCAAGGCAATGTCAACTTAGAGGTTCTATAGAGTATGAGAGAGTGGAGTGATTCCAGTGCCAGGAAGAACTATGCACTGAATTACAATAACCAAAGCAATAAGTGTGCTGAAAAGTGGAGACTGAGCATTACACATGTGGTGGTTACTGTACCCAGGTTAAGAGTGGAGAGGAGAGGATGATGTTTTTCTTGACAGTCTTGTTTTGTTTTGTCTGTGGTTGACTTTGTTTGTCTTCTATGAAAAAGTGGAACAATTAGAAACTCTGACATAAGGTGATTACAGTCCAATGCATTTTAATGAGAAAAGAAGTAAAATATAGACCACAATCAAACAAAAATGCTAATTTTTTATGAAATACCATTTATAAAATGACATCAAATATAGAATTCTTAACATTTAAATATAAATACCATGAAAGTATTTAATATACCTTTACAAATATATTACATCTATTTGTTTTCAAATGAATGCCAGAGAAAAGTGTGCCATTTAGTTTACTCTTTATGATGTAAACCTGTCTGTTAATACTAAAAAATTAACTATCCATTAGTAATGAAGCTTTTTACCAGGGAATAATAATATTACAAGGAATTTCCAAAGTCTGGATGGCCTATTTAGATTTTATAATTGTTTAACAAGTCAAATGAAATTATTTTCTTAATTGAGACAAATTAATTTTGATCTTAAAGATTATTCAGTGAAAAGTCTTTGTAAAAGAGGAATTTAATTTATGCTGTAATATATCTGGCTGCTTTTATCCAATATGATCAAATTTTCTGTTTTGAGAAAAGCAAGTTGAGTGTATTAATACTTGGACTGTTAAACACATCACTTAATATTGTTCACTATCATTTATTGATTCTTGAAAGAGTCATGCTATCAAAGCCTTATTCCTGTATTGCTAAGATTAGGTTTATCCTGAATTAATGCTTCGGTTTGATCATTTAATGCCTTCTGAGTTCAAGTTTTACATTTTAATTTATTCTTATTCCTGTGACAATTCAACTAAATCTTTGAGACTTTGCACACCGCAGTGATTTAGCCTTGATCTTAATAAGCTTGGGTTGTTGGCAGCTTTAAATAACCTAAGAAAAGCAGTATTTTTCAAGATTTTTGTACATAACCACACATGATTATAAATGTTATGAACAATGGGATGTGATTGTTCTTTGGGGAAGAAAGTTTCCTTTTATAAATTACAAAGCATCTATTCTTCCCAAGTGAGAAACTTCACAATGGATTTGAAATGGTTTTTAAATAGCCATGCTGGGGGATGGGGCGGGATAACAAAATGAGCCTGTCAAATTAAAATCAGAGAAATTCTTCTCATTTTATATTGTTTTTAGATTTTGCTATGAGAAGGAAAGATATTGAAAGGTTACAAAGGAGGATACAACTTTTACAAAAATGTAATTTCTCAAAGCTGAATATCCCCTCCCCTACATCCTTGATTTTATGTTTCACTTTTGAAAACACAATGGTATCACTTGACATCCAGTGTTCATAGAAATGTCCTAAAAGACTGATTTTTGTGGAGCATGAGATATCAAAATTTTCTTTTAAAACCTCAGTTTTCTAAGCCATGTTTTCCTTGCTTAATGATTACATATAGCCCTCGTCGTCCTCTTACTTGAACTTCTGCTATTTCTTGCCTCCTCAGTTCCACTAAGTCTTTCTGTGTTTGTTTAAGAACTGTCACTATTTCCTAGAACACACTTCACTTAATAGAAGCCTGTGTAGATATAATTCAGGCACATTTAATTTCCGTGTGCGCTATAGACAGAGGAAGACTAGGTAACACTGAGCGTTCAGATGCTCATACTGTCGTTCCCGTAGTTCCCACATGGCTGGGTCTGCCAAGTTGAATGCAGAGGAGGAATGTTCTACTGCAATCATAGTAGAACATTCAGATTCTACAAATACAGGAATAGTAATAAATGTGCAAACAAGAAAGGAGTTGTGAATTAAATTAAAATGAATTGATTTGTTATTTTATTGGGTTTTTATACATTCATTTATCTTGAGGATATTAAATGACACCATGATGATTTAACATGATGGCTTTAAATTTTCTCTAATTTCATTTCTTTGTAATTTAAAATAAAGACAATAAGAAGTAGCAGATGACATTTATAAATAAAGAAAAAAAACCTGGAAATCAAAAATATCTAGGCCAAACTGATTTAAAAAAATGACTCAACAGTGGAATATAGAATATATGTATAGTGGCAGTGGTTCCTTTGATGAGCACATTTGAGATATTTTGTTCTCTCATCCAGGGACAACAGAGATAAATAAAAGCAATAAATTATAGAAATGAGAATGTAAGTACAGCAGCAGACTACAGTCAGAGGAGCAGGGAGATTTACAAGAAAAAAATTAATATTTAGAAAACTGGACTGATTAAAAATGTGGTCACCAGACTAGGTGTGAATGCCTGAACTATGTAATTATTTTAAGTGTATTGGAAAGCCTTTGGGGAGCCTTTGAGAGCCTAGCAGGAGAAACTGGTCCAGTTCAGGAGTTACTTATCATGAACTGCTTTAGTTTTCTTCTTAACTAATTAGCATACAAAAACTGCCAGGCGCTGTTTCTACAATCTCACTGCTGTTCTCAATCACAGGGATGCTCCTAGGTGGACACAGTATGTTGCTTTCATTTTTGTTTTTAGTACACAGTTCATGACCTTGATTCCAAAGATGCTCCAGGGGCTGTGGAAGAAATATCAAAGTAGTAACTCCTTTATCCAGCTGCATAGTGTGGGTTGTTCGCCAGACCTGTCTCTCACCAGTCCTATCAACGCATTTTGTTCAGTGCTGAAATTAACAAGTTTCCAAACAAACAGGCTCTAGCATAGATTCCTCTTTCCAAGAGAAGCCACCACACCTTTGAACATCTTTATTAGCTCCTTAAATTCAATTTCCTGCTAATTTCGTTAAACCAAGGAAACAAAAGCATACGAGTTAAAATACATTTGCATATTCAATAATGTAGACACATCATGGTTGGCTCCAGGCTCCACCAAGCCCATATCCACTTGGGACTGGCTCAGACAGCTGCTTCCAGAGCCCTTTAGAGAAAAAAAAAATGCATCCATTACACTAAATGTAATAATGTAGTTTCAAACCTTAAGGAGACTAGAGATGGATGAATGAATAAATATCATTTGCTTTTTTGTTAAAAACACTTTGCAATTGCACATTGAATATTTATGTTTTTAAGTTGTACATTGTTTAGAAATATAAATAAGAAAAATTTAAACCTCAATGGCCATGGCATCCAACAGAATACTAGACAACAGTTTGCAAGTTCACAGGTGCATGAACACAAGGCTTGGATGTTTTTCTGTGTTTGTGTCACTATAGATGAGTTTTTCCATCCACGCTGAGCATTTTTCACATCTTAAGTAGTTTTCAAAATTGATGTCAATTGCTTTATCTTTTAAAAAAAATTTTTAAAAATTTTTTAAGGTTATAATAGAACTACATAATTTTCCCTCCAAACCCTCCTATATACTCCTCCTTGATCCTTTTGAAATTTATGATCTTTATTTTTCATTATTTATTATTACATACATACATACATACACACACACACACATAAATACACACACACACACACATATATATATATATATATATATATATATATGTGTGTGTGTGTGTGTGTGTGTGTGTGTTTATATTCCTAAATACATAAATACAACCCATGCACAGTCATTATAATGTTACCTGTACAGATGTTTTCATAGCTGACCCTTTAAAATTGGAAAACCAATTCCTGTGTTCTTCCAAGGGGAAAATGAGTTCTCACACTGATAGAATTTCTTAGATGCCAGAAGTTCTGTTTTTTGGGTTGAGGCCTCATGGCCTTTCCCTCATCCATTTTATCATGTTTATTACTGTTGTGACTCCCAAGATTGCCATGCCACATCTCTTCCTTAGGGTTGTCATGTCATATTTGTCATTGTGGTTCAGAGGTGCCATACTTGGGTAGGATTGTTGCTTGTTCCTTTGGAAGTTTGTGTGCCACCTTCTAGTGTGGTGATATATTATATCCCCTAATATAGTGTGTACCCTAATAAAGCTTATCCGAAGATCAGAGGAAAAAGCCAGCCACTGTGTTAAACATAAAAGTCAGGCAGTGGTAGCACATGCCATTTATCCTAGCATTCGGGAGGCAGAGATCCATCTGGATCTCTGTGAGTTCAACACCACACTGGGAAATAGAGCCAGGCATGGTGACACACACCTTTTCTCCCAGCAATAATAATAGAGGTCTAGAGGTCTGTACAGAAAGACAGGAAGTGATATAACTGGGTGGAGAGAGGAAGTGAGATGCAGAACAGTAAGGCACATAGGCATGGGTATACAGCAAGTAGGTCTCTTTGGCTGAGGATCTCCAAGTTGTAAGAACTTTCTGCTTTTCTGATCTCTCAGTCTTTACCCCAATATCTGGCTCTGGAATTTTTTAATAAGATGGCTTAGCAATTGGCCTTACATTCTAGTACAATGAAAGCTAGTCCTCAGAGAGAAGGCTGTCAGGTCAGTTTTAGCTCAGGCCCTCTAGGGTCTGTGTCTGAAGTGCATAGTATCTTCAATGCTGTGTACTTCCTTCCATCTCTGTGAGCTTACAAATGTCAAGGGCAATACTCTGAAATGTTTTGGGAGTTTTTTTGGACAACTCTGACTGTAAACTCAAAGAGGCCTTCTCATGCTTGGTGTTGAGATTTCTGTTAGCTGGACTTAGTTTCTTGGGTAAATATTTTCAGCTAAGATGAGAGAATTTCATTTAAACCATATATGCCTACTTATACACAGAATTACATGTATTACAGTTTTTATCAAGATATGTAATTAATAGTATCTCAGTTCAATGATACATCTTAGTTGTGTGCTGTTTATTACAGATATATTTTAATGTTTTTTCTTTAAATTAAAATTGTATTAATTTATGTTATCATATGAAATAAAATGTTTTATTATAGTCCTTCCATGCATACTTTGTTCACATTATTTCTCCTTTACCATTTCTTAACCACTTTCATTGTTTGCATTTTCAACTTCCAATAGTAATCAACCTACCCTACTACTCACAAATATTCTGTACTATTTATCTATCTCTTAAATAAATATCTCATTTTTTCTTTGATTAAATTCTTTCTAGTTTATGATATCCCTCACAACACCCACCACATAATACCCTCTCTCCGTAAATGTGTGCATGTGTGTGTGTGCATGTGTGTGTGTGTGTGTGTGTGTGTGTGTGTGTGTGTGTCTGTGTGTATCATACATGTATATACATATACATGTTTGTTGTAGTGCTGTCGTATGGTTTGAGATCAGGTTTTAGGTTATCTCAGGAAATGATCTTTTGTGATTGAATTGCCTATTCAGGATCTTTCACATTTCTGGATGAATTTTAGGTGTTTCTTTGTAGGGCTCTGGGGGTATTGCAGTAAATAAATGAGCATTTTAGGCAATATAGCTATTATTTCTGTGAATCGATGAGAATGAAACTTTTTGTTTATGTTTTGTTTTGTTTTTCAAGACAATGTTTCTCTGTGTAGCTTTGCATCTCTCTTGGAACTCACTTTGTAGACCAGGCTGGCCTTGAACTCACAGATCTGCCTCCTCTGCCTCCCAAGTGCTGGGCTTAAAGGCATGTGCCACCACCGCCCGGCTGAGAATGAAACTTTTATAAGTCTGGTATCTTACTCTGTTCCTTTCTTCAATACTTTTGGTTTCTTCATAGTGTTCTTTCACCTCCTTTGTTTGGGTTATTCTTAGGAATCATTTTTTTAAGCTGTTGAGGATAGAATATTTTTCTAGTTCCCTTCTCAACAAGCTCATCATCCTTATATAAAAATGTTAATGATCTTTTACATTGATTTTGAGTGCAACTGCTTTATGGGCTATTTATTCTGATAAATATTTGCTGTTGTTTACACAGATTCTAACAATTTTGAAAAACATCCTCTGTGGTTTTTATTAATGGATCGCTAGTCACCTGAAAGTATATCATTTTATCTCCATTATTTATATACTCCTTATATGTTCTTTCATGTTTGTTTTTAGCTGTATTCTACAGAAATTGTATGAGCTAAAATGAATTATTCCTGTCCAGCATTTATTATGGTTTCACTGTGACACTTATTGTGATCAGGTTCTGAAAAGTTTCCATGGATCACTTGAGAATCTCTGTTGTCTCTGTTAGAATAAATATCTACAAATATTATTAAATAAAATGGATTTACAGTGTCATTGAGCTCTGAAATTTCTTTCTTAAATATTACATTGGGTGGTCAATCTACTGATAGCAACAGGATATTGAATTGACCCAATATTATTGTATCAAGAACTCTCTTACCCTCTCATGCGTTTTTATTTTTTCTTGATGAATTTAAGAGTCGTAGCATTTGTTGTAGATATGTTAATAAGTATAACCTCTTGGTGAATTGATCCTTTTATTCATATCTGGAACCTTCTTTATCTCTTCTGAATAACTGTGTTTTGGAATGTACTTATCAGACGTTAGAGTTCTTATGTCAGTTCTTTCTTTCAGCTTCCTCTAACTTGGTAGTTGATTTTTATCCTTGATTTTTCAATTGCTCAATGTTTATGTCATTAACATGTATTTCCTGGGGTCAATAGATGGATGGATCTTTTTTGATAACCTATTCGACTTTCCTTATACTTTAAAATGGTGGGTTGCAGCTATTTGCACTTCAGGTTTTTAAAGAGGACAGGCTGCTAATTCCTATGGTTTTGTTGGTTGTTCAAGTTAAATGGATTCTTATTAATTTCCCTTTCCTCATTTTTAGTATCAGGGTTTTTTTCATATTAGTCATATTGTTTTGCTTCTTTTGAACATGGTATGTTCCATTCTACTTCTCCGTTCTTCTTCTTTACCTTATAAGAAATTAATTCTTCTACTTCTATGAATAAATTCCCTTTTTCTTCCTCTTTTACCAGAAGGTTTGATGTTTTTCCTCCAGTGTAGCTTCATTGTCATGATCTCCTAAGCACATGCTTTTTCATAAATGCTCTTATTTTCCTTCAGCTCAAAAAGGTGTTTCTTTTATATTTACCTATGTGTGTATATATATATATATATATATTTGTATATGTATATAATGCATATGTATATTTGATGTATTGTCTCAATCTTTTCCTCCATCCCAACTAGTTTTCTTCTGCTTCATTTACTTGGGTGGTACTGTTTTCTACTGAGTTTTTGATGGAGTTTTCTTTACCTTTGCTGACCATTTCATCCACATTCTTTTTTCTTTTCTAGGCTAAAGGTAAATGGTCTTCTTTTATTCATTTACTTCTTTAAATTATATGTATGGCCATTGATTTTTAAATTTATGACTTAATTTATTTTGTGTGTAGAATTTTAGCCTTCTTCTTATGTGCCTGTGGTTTCAGCATTAAGGCATAGTTAAACTATTGTGAGATCCTATTGAATTGTCCACTATTTCATGTTTCTTTATTGTGGTTTACATATCTGTTAGATTCATCCTTTATTTGTTGTTTACCTTTACATTTTATTTATTTCTGTGATTCTTAGTGAACGGTGTTCATTTCAGTTTATAGCTCAGCTCTCTTTGCAGGTGAGTTGGCTGCACAAAAAAAAAAAAAAAAAAAAAAAGAAAGAAAAACCAACAACAAAAAACCAAAATGTATTAGGAGAGTACCAGTATTATCTAGTAGTAAATACAAATATGCAAGAATAAACTATGCCTACAAAAGAAATAATTGACAGAAAAGGAGTAAAGCAAGGTGTGAGCTACAAATCCACAGGGTAATAGCCAGGGTCTCTTTAGAGTAAGACCTACTACCCAGAAGCCAAGAGTTTGCTTCAAGGCTGTCAGTGATGTGCTTTATTAAAGGATGTGTATACCCACTGCTTGTGTTTACTGTTGGTACGGGGTATGTTTCTCCACGTAGGAGATTTGAGTCATTTTAAATTTCGTTTGATTTTACCTCAAAGTTCTCATGCCCCTCCAAGGATATCACAAAGTTCGGTCACATGCTTCTTGTGAATCCCTGAACTATTTTGGCTCAGATAGAGTTGGGAATTAATCCTTCTCAGACTTTTCACTGCAGTATATTCCCGGAGAATCCCTTCTTCTGTTGCCCATACAGTTCTTTATCCAGCTGAAATCCTCCAGCCATCTTAGTGTCCAGCCGTTAGTCCTGTCTCACAGTCTTGTCAGTCTCTCTCTAGTCCTTGTGTTGACCATTTACCCTTCCCTTGAGGTTGTTGACCCCAGTCTGTTGCCAGTAGCACAATACTGGTGGGAGCCACTGGTCTGCCATTCCTCCTTGCTGTTCCATGAGAGATCCTGTAGATCTCACCATTTATTTCTTTTCCTTTCAGTCCATTCTCTCTTTTGTCCTTATTTTTGTCCATCATGGATCATAAGAGAGAACTTCTAATTGCTGTCTTTCCCTGAAGTATCTTTTAGCTATATTTTTTTTTCTGTTGCATTTTGGTTGTTAAGCAAAGATAATAGCTTGATATTATTGATGTGGTTATCATATAAAAATAAAGCACAAAGCATACAGTCTGTGTATGTTCACAGGAAATTTTAATTTCTCATCAAGAGTATTTTCTCATACAATGATCTAAGCTTGTTTTGTATACAAGCCATGCTGGTTCTAGTACTTAGAATCCCATTGTAAAATACTAAGTTTAATTAATCATTCAGATACTTGGAATATATCAATTTTTATTATAAAAACCTAATTTTTATTATAAAAACATCTCAATGGGATATTTTACCACTCATCACTCATCTGAAAATAACTGAAATGTAGAAATAATATCTTGATTGTCTCTATCTCCAAGTCTCCTTTCATAATATCCTTTGTCTTTTGGCATTCTTGTTGACATGTGTTTGTCATTGGGCTAGTATTTTCATGCTTATAAGTATTATATGTTTTTGAGAAAATGCTCATAGGAAATATTTTTAAGGCTTTTTAGTGCAATACTTCCACAAAAGTGTATCTAAGACATGGCTTTCCTTACTAGTTCTGGGTATTCTATGAACCATTTTCACTTATAAACTGAAAATTTTAACATAGGCCATACTATTTTTATATTATATAATCTTCCTTGAGTTTATTCCTTTTGACTAGTTTGAATCATATCAACCATTATGCTGCTTTCTTCCTTTGGTTTCTGAGATAATTTTTGATGACATTTATGGTTTACTTTATTAGTTTTGTTATAGTTAATGCAGTATGTGACAGTCTAATCTTTGTGGTTATTATTTATATAGTTATACTTATCTCTCTCCTAATCCAAATTATTAGACTTATATTCAACTGTGAGAATTTGAATAACACATCATCTAAAAGGTATTTCTTATGTTGGTATTAAATTGCTTTTCAGAGTAGTTTCTTCCCTTTTAATACAGTATTTCACATGTATTAATGAGTAAATTTTTATTGTTATTAATTTTCTTTTAATTGCCTACTCCTAATATTCATTTTAAGATAAATTATTTTCATATACTTCAAAACAAGAAAATTAAATAAACAAAACAATATGTTTCCAAGTGTATTTGCCAGGATCATATTCTAGCGGCTTGAGGAGAAAATTTAGGAATCTTATGTTTTTGTAATCTAAACATGCATCCCTCTTTCTCAGTGTGATCCAGATCGCCTTGTCTCAGATACAGCTTATGTGCTTTGGTGGGTGACATTTCTGGTGTCTAGCATACAATTTACATAGCCTCGGGAAACATCATTAGTTGTAACTTTACTTTCTGTCTGCTTCTTCTGCCTCCTTACCTTGTAAACCAATAATGACTGTATGTTTCTTCTTGATAAGCACCACAGGCTCTCGTCCCTGGTTATTTTGCTAGTGTTGCTGATGAATCTCACTAGCCCTTTTGAGTTTGAACAGCCCAACCATTCCATGTCTCTCTTCTAGATTTATTTCCATCATTTTTGGAGTGTCTATTGGAACACAACTGTTACATGTGCTATAAATCTTACAGTACCTCTACTTTAGGAGAAAAATTACTTGAAGTTATTAATTGTTGAGCTGTAGTTTGTCAAATCTTAGAATCCAGAACAAACACAAGTTTGTGTATGTGTGTATGTTTGCATGAGAACATGCACACACACACAAACACACACACACACACACACACACACACACACACACACACACTTTTATTATGAATTCTAAAACATATCAGAAAAACACACCTAGTTCACTTACAGAATTACCACATAGGGCAGAATCTTTAAGTTATCCCATGTAATAAAATTAATAAATATAACACACTCTTTGAAAAAGATAGCATATTCGGTAGACTGGCTTACTCAGAGACAACAATGAGCTTGTAAGAAGAACTGGAAGAAAGAAATTGGATTGAGCCAATCTGAGTAGCTGTTAATTAGAAAAAATGCCATTCCAAAATGACCTGGCATGCTGGGAGTTTTAATGCATAGCCAGGGATTCCTTTCACTAGGACTGATCTGCAGTCTTTCCACTGAAGCTTGCTCACATTTTCAGCTGAAACTTTAGGTTTTTATTATTTTTAGACCAATTTATATCACTGAATGAATAGCTATTTATTGAGTCATTCTTGTATAGTGTGCTTGTGGTAAAAACTAAAGTTTTTGTAGCTAGAATTGAAGGTTTTGTGTATATTGCCTCACATTATCTATGTTAAAAATTCTTCTTTTCTACAGAAATTTTTGTCAAGAATTTTTCAATCAGGAAATAAGTAGATTTTTGTGAATTTTTGTTAGGAAAAATTTACCACATAGTCACAAAAATTACAAAAATGGATGCCAATGTAATCTAAGAGTTTGAGAGACTTTATTGGAACAACACAGTATTTTTGTTTGGATGGATAGCTTTTCAGTAGCAACACACTATCATATTTAAAAGAAAATAGCTTAGTCCTGAAACATTCAATAATGTGTGGCTACAGTGGAGACCCTCAGTGAAAAACCAAATAACTGTGCTTTCTTAATAATTAATATTATTCTGCTGTCAATAGTGTTACTTTTATTCTGTTTACTAGACTAGGTAAATATATTTCAAATCTGTAGTAATTACCTTATTTTTATCACTCATAGTTAAAATTTTGAATAACTTATTGTTACTTGAAAAATTTCCGAATTTCCTTGAGATATGTGTTCCTTTTATGTGTATCTAAGAATAGTATGCCTCATAATATTTGTTCTTAATACTGCAATTTTAAGAATTCAATTTTCTTTATACATTGTGGTATTATGTGTTTATAATAATTTAAGTTGTAAATAAAATAATTTGCTTATATAAACACCTGCAATTTCATTTGCTTCCCAGAATATTGTTAAAAGTTGAAGATAGCATAACATCAAAAGCATTATATTTAAATCAAATTGGTCAATTATCAAAGCTGAGCTTACATAATAACATATTATACAATCTTGGGAAAATTATTTCAGTTCACTTAACTAATTTTCTTACAAGAAAAATAATTAAAATTTTGAATGCATGTAGAGGTTGAGTTACTTTGAATAAATAAATCAAATATAACAGAGTACTAACTGTGTTTACTCTTGTTATTATATCCTGTGTTTTCAGAGGACTGGATGATATTCTCTCTGTCTCTGTCTCTGTCTCTGTCTCTGTCTCCCTCCCTCCCTCCCTCCCTCTTCCTCTCTCCACTCCTCTTCCTCCTCCTATACCCGCCCCCTTTCTGCTCCTACTGCTGTTCTTCCTACTCTACCTCCTACTCCCTACCCCATTAATTTTTTCCCCTTTGGAAATAGAGAAGAAGCACTGGATTCTACTGGCTGGGTAAAATTGTACATCAGTGTGTTGTCTCAAGATCCCAGTGAAGTGAAGGGATAAGGACAGGGAGATATCCATGACATTCTCAGAAAGAAAAATAAACAAATATAGTGGAGGTCTGAAAGGTTGAACCCTATGTGAGAGGCTGAGGGATTTGTGTTGATACAACATAGGAATGGGGTTCCTTTAAGAGAGAGGAAGTGAAACTCAGGTGGGGTTAAGGGGAATAGGAATTAATGGAACAAGAAATGCTATAGGATGGTCTTTATGTATGCTGTGAATAGGTGTTCCTCTCATTGGTTGGTAAATAAAGCTGTTTGGCCAATGGTGAGGCAGAATTAGGTTAGGCCATACAAACTGAGGACACAGGTGAATAAGGGCAAAGTTGGGGAGATGTCAGTAAGCCACTGAGGAAGCAAATGTACAGAAAATGAAATATCAAGCCATGAACCATATGGCTAAGAATAGATAAGAAATATGGGTTAACTTAAATGTAAGAGCTAGGTTTTAATAAGTCTGAGCCATAAGCCAAGCATTTATAATTAATATAAGCCTCTGAGTGATTACTTGGAAGGGGCTACAGGATGGGGCAGGGCAGAAAAGCCTCTGTTTACAAAAAGGGACTAGTTGTTGTGGAGGATAGGAGGTCATAGTAGACGAGATGGTACAGGGAGGCATAACTAATACTAAGGAACTTTGACAAACTCATTTTGAAACTTGCTATTGTAAAATCATACCAAAATTTACATATATACATATATTAAAAGAATTTAGATAGAATTCTATACTATACTATAATGAGGGACAATGCCCTTCCTAGACACCATAGGCTGTCACGTAAAAACCCCAATTTCAGGAATGAGTTAACTCATTTGGAGTTGTTGGTCAGTGAATAGCACAGATCTGAAAGCATTACAGACTATTGCCATTGATATTGATTACGTTCTATAATCTGATGGTGAAACCCAGTTACTGAAGACATCAAATACTTGAGTCATAAAATATAGAAAAATCAAGGTAAGTATTGGCATGGAAATTTCATCTGCCCTAGATATTTTTCATTGTGCTAGGATGCACGGGGTAGGCTATCAGGGGAGAAAATAATTATTATTCTTACCCATATTTTAACTGGATAGCTACAACAATTACCAGATGGTAGCATATACCCCCTGATGCAATATTGACAGGAATGCCCTAGGAATAACTAACCACTCTCTGGTTAGACTCCGGGCCTATTCCTCACAATAGAACTCAAACCTTTGCGCCATTATCAGAGTGAAGAACATTTGACTAGGTAGATCTTCAGCCATGTGGGAGGGAGCTATTACTGTTAGTTTGCTAAATGCACATGTAGCACATCCTTCAAGGCTGATGATAGAAATTCCATTTATCAGCAGAGGGCAGTTAACACAGAGACCCATAACTCATCAACTCTTCAACATGAAGAGAAAAACAGACTACAGAAACTCAGCATGCAATGGGACATATCTTTACATGCTTCAGGGAATATGGATTAAGAGGGGGTGTGTTGCAGAGGACTCCTTTGCACTGCCACTCCATGGTGCCAATAAAGCCTTTTGAATCAAGGACAGAATGCACAAATGGCTGACCAGGATTAGCCATAGAGATGTTAGAGTACTTAGGAAGTTGGATAGAGAGGGATAAGAAGAGAAGGGAAGGGGCTGGGGGCAGGTTTACTTCCAAGGCTTTTGGATCAGGAAACCATGGAGAGTAGGGACAACTGATCATCCCTCTGATGTTCCTTGGATTTATCAGGATTTTATCTAAATTTCTGACTCCTGAAATTTTATTAATACTAGCAAACTGTAGGTAAACATTACAGGGTTGGAAGGAGTGTAAGATGCCTAGGTGGTAGATAACTACAGGGAAACTACTTTCATGACACACAAGGCAGATGCCCACATGTGTAGGAGAAAATGCAGGCATGTCCTGGCTTGGAACCTACCTGGCACACTTCCTGAATAAGAAGCACCAGCCCTCACATATTTTACATAGAAAACTACATTATTTCTAAATAGTCTTTCTTCTTGTCTTCTTCTTTTACTTATTTATTTTTATTTTTTTTGTTTTGGTTTTGGTTTTTTGAGACAGGGTTTCTCTCTGTCTTTTTGGTGCCTGTCCTGTAGACCAGGCTGGCTGGCCTCGAACTCACAGAGATCCACCTGACTATATATATATATATATGCTTGACTATTAACTAGAATAAATTAAACAAAATTCTAAAAAAAAAAAAAATCTTAGTCTATTTAGGATTTTTTTATGAGAGTATGAGAATTTAAGATTCAAAACTAAAATGTAGCAGAATAATGAAACAGACACACCCATCATGCTCATTTTTTATTCTTATCCATGATAGAATAGATTTGCTATGGTTAGAAATCATCTCAATATGATAAAATATTACAGTATAAAAGCAAAATGTTTCCAGAATTAATGAAATCATATAAATTATTTTATTCATCATCAATAAGTGTGATCCTAAGTTATAGTATATGAAGTATAATTTGAGAGTATAATGTATATATATATATATATATATATATATATATATATATATGTAATTTCTTAAATAAATATTATCTGGGATAGGAACATTGAAGAATGACTTTCAAGTTGCCCTATGTTTATCTGGCCACTGCTCTATGATACACTTTGCCTGGTTGTTTTCAGGAGTTTACTGATCATTTCATAAAGGCTATATATTGTTTTCCTTTTTAGTGCTCCCACAGGTGACCTACTATGCACCTGCATAGACTATGACAGACTTGTTTCATTTCAGCACCAAAGCCCATACTGGGTGTGGCTCTGGGGTTACATTTGTAAATGAAGGTGTTGATTATAATGTCTTCATGTCCCTGAAGAAATTAATAAATAAAGGAAAAATTAATTTCAAAACTTTTGGATCAATGCCTGAGATATACAAGTACTATACATTGTTTTATTTAATAATTGTTAATTTTTATTTTTAATTATTGTTTTGTGTGTGTGTGTAGGTAGGTTGACATGCCTATGCCATAGTACAAGTGTGGAGATCAGAGAACAATTTGTGAGAGTCAGTTCTTGCCCTTTACTCTGTAGGTTCTGGGGATAAGTCTTCATCTTAGCAGCAGGTTCCTTTATTCACTGGGCCATCTGGTTGGTCCAGAACAGGTGTTTTAATGTATCATCAGAGATATACCATGCCCTCTTAAGAACTCAATACATATATAATTGTCTGGCAAGAAGTAATGCTGTGGGATGTTCTGTATGTCAAATGTGTTGCTCTGATTGGTTAAAATAAATAAAGTGCTGATTGGCCAGTAGCCAGGCAGGAAGGATAGGGTAGGCGGGACAAGGAAGAGGAGAAGGCTGGGAACAGGAAGGCTGGCAGGAGACACTGCCAGCCGCTGCCATGAGAAGCAACATGTAAAGACACTGGTAAGCCACAGGCCATGTGGCAAAGTATAGACTAACAGAAATGGGTTAATTTAAGATAGAAGGAAAAGATAACAAGAAGCCTGCCACGGCCATATAGTTTGTAAGCAATATAAGTTTCTGTGTGCTTTCTTGGTTGTATCTGAGCAACCGTGGGACTGGAGGGTAAAAGAGATTTGTCATGACTGTGGGCCAGTCAGGAAAACTCCAACTACAAAGTAACACTTATATTTTGCCAAAATATTGTCTTCTAGCCCTCAAAGACAACAATTTAACTTCCCCTAAGCTTCTGACCTTCACAAACCAAAATGCATGCTATTCCCAAATGTTTGCACACAGCAGTCATATGCACCACTCCTGCCATGGGGATTCTCACCCAGTCTGTGGCTCCAGTTCTCACTTCCTTCTGTTTATCTCCAAAGCTGGAGCCCTAAGTGGTCAGGTTTCTTGTTGTCAGCCCTGCATCCCTGATTGTCTTCTTGTCCTGACCAGTTTTAGTCTGCTGCCAAACATCACAACTCTGTTATCATTTTGACAATTAGATTTGCTGAATGGTTGCTTCTAAGTGGTCTTGCTGCCACCTATCCTGTGACCTCCACAGACCAGTGCTTTTCATTTCAGTCATACTGTTCACCTTTTCTCAGAATTTACTCATGGCCTCATTTTTGTAATTATTAGACTTTGGGAAGCCATTGTTAACCTAACTTCTTTTAGTTATCTAATTTCTTTTATGAGAAAAATAATGAAAAAATATAGTTGTAAGTCAAAGCATTGCACTGAATATCTCTATTTGAGTTTTTCCCCACTAGTTCCTGTGTCCCTATGTTGTAGAGGTGCAAGAGTCAACCACTGCTCTCAGTATGCCTTTCAATTTCCTCAAAGAGAGGGATGCAGAGAAGTAACTTAGTGTCTGGCAGAAGCCTTCCTTCTATTTTCATTTTCTTTTGCTTCACTACCTGTGCTAAGCTAAAAGAAAGGAGAAAGAATTATGAACTCTCCTTTACAGATATCCTGTATAGAAACTTTAAACATCAGAACAAGTTAAACATTGAATTCACACAAGTAATATTTTCTCTGTGTAGAGATTCGTCATGCTCATAGAGTCATTGTATTACAGTGTGGTTCAGCAGTGGGTAGAATTTAAGCACATGAAACCACAGTAGGAAAAGTTATGCTAATACATCCCCCCATGAAGTAAATACATGTAAAAGTCAAGATGGACACAGATGCAGTTTAAATCTTTATATGTCAATAATATGAAAATGTTCTGGCTTATATGAATCATAACTCAAAAGAAATAAAGTCATTGAGTAAGCTGGGCAGAGTAGGAAACATATTTTGGAAACACACACGCACACACACATATTTGTAAGTGCAAACCTTCACACAGACCACATACTATATTGCCTTTCTTGTATAACAAAATACTATGAACTGGGTAGCTCATTTATACCAGAAACTTATCTGTTATTCTCTAATCTGAGACCTTCTAGATCACAGTGTCTGATGACACTGTGTCTGGCAGAACATCAGAGCAGAGACATGTGATGAAACAAAATCAGTCACCTTGTGACCTGAAGGAGAAAGACAGAAATAGGAAGGTCATGCATCCTCTGTGCTCTGTGAAGTCATGTTAAATGAAGACTCCCCACTGCTTCCTATTTCTTGCAAGTTCTTCCAATCCTAATAGATCCATGATGGTGCTGGGGACAGAAGGATCTTTGGGAGAGATTTAAAACCATATTATAGGGGTACTTTCCCCCATTCAGGAAATGTTGTCCTCAGGACAAAATAGCCTAATAAAGGCAATGTCTCTAAATTAGATCATACTAAATTTTACATAGTAGGGTGTGAACATTCCAAGGACTGCACATAACTGTGTTTGTATGCATCAAGTGTGTATTAGTGGTAAATGCTTAGCCAAATAATAGTGTTAAGCTTTTAACAATTACTGCCATAGGAGACTTTAAATCCTTTGGGATTGATAATGGGATCTCCCACGGCCATTAAATGCAGAAAAAAGAATCCACTTTACATTGTCCAAGATCCTGTTATAACACTTAATGGCTCCGAAATTTCAGTCTGTAAATGACCTGTGGCACAACTCCAATACATTGGCAAAAGCCCCCTTTTCAATTGCTTGATTCCCTCATAACCTCAGGTATCCTTGTACAACCCTTGGCTGCATTGTGCAGCCATTGGATTCATGTACCAGGCACTTTGCAAACTAACAAGAGCCATTGCCATTCTGGGAAATAAACAAAACTGAGACTCTAGCAGACATTCTGCTTTGTTGGGCCTATCAGAATTCAATCTCCAGCTCTAATGGTTTATTTGCTAATCCTACTTGCCTGAATTCTTGCAGAGGTCTTTAATCTGTAATGATATTTATATCGATGCCTGCAAGCTAGTGCTATACTTAATGGTGTGTTGTCATTTCCATTACAAACTCCCTATTGCAGAAGTAGCAGGAGAAGCAAGAACCTGTGACTTTCTTAGCTGAGGGCACATTTCAATGCTCTTCTAAATGACAGTGTTAGCCAGGCCACTCTCAGCAGCTAGCATTTTTAGGCAATTTAAGAAATAGCATTAAACAGGGATAAAGAAAACAAAACTCTATGTGCTATCTTTTAAAATATATGTAGGTAAAATTTGTTCCTTGTTTTAGTTTTATATGTATTTAGCATGAATTTAAACATAAAAATGCATTTACAAAGAGAATTTTATGTTATCAATAGACTGTTTCCTTCAGTAACTGCCTCAATTAAATACAAACTAAAACTAAACATATCAACATGAAGAAATTTTCAGGTTGGTGCTTTTCAAGAATTAAAAAAAAAAATCTTTGCACAGTAACTAGAGAGCCATGAAGGAGAACTATTGTGAGCATGTGGTTTATTAAAGACAATTTTGTAATATAAACACTGAGAGGAACTGATAATTACTAGAGTAATTTTGGAAAGCATAAATATGACCACTACCCTCTTTTCACTGGATAAACTATACAGTTGAATTTTCATTGCCTTGCTTAATGGCATGGAATATGGAACTGGCAATACTAGTCTCTTCTTGAATAAGCTGTTAGTCTCTATAGTGTGATGCATAATGACTCCTCTGCATTAGTAAGGCTGATATATTTTCAATGAATGAACAATGTGCAAAACACAAAAAATACAAGTTTAATTCTTTTTTTTTTTGTAGTTCTACAGGAAGAATTCTTGCTTTGCAGAAGGCATCAGTGGATGGATGACAATGGTCAGTGGCCACCTCCCTTCTCACACAGTGATGGACATCTGTCTGAGGTCACTTCTCCCTCACACAGTGATGGACAGCTGTCAGAAGTCACTCCCCCTCACATAGTGCAGGCTGGGGCTGGCTCGCTGGGGTTCTTGGATCACTTCCTCTTTATCTTCCCTCCTTCACTATCTAGGTTTCCATTAAGAATGTGTCTCAGAGAAGAACCATAAAAGAAAAAAATAGGGACAGAAGTTATTGTTCCTGAAATAAGTCTCAAACCTGTCATAAGCAAAGCATTTTGAATTACTGTTTCTTTCTTTCCCCTCTATCTCTTAAAGTCAACTAGAGACAAACGTGTTTGGCCATTTTTCTACTTCATGAACTTTATTGTAAACCATCCTATGTGTAAAGAGAACATAACCACTGGCTGTCTTCTATGAATCCATCAGAATTTGAATTCTTGTCTTGTGATCTCATCCAGCAATGCTCAAATGCGTATTGAGTTGTGCAGTGCTGTTGATCATCAGTGTAAAAATCTTTAAAGTTTGCTCCTTGCGGTCTTGTGCTCTGGTTTCTAGGAGAGTTTCCACTCCTTGTTCTGATGTCTGGATGTAGGCTGGAATGTTTTACCATTCTGATGGAAACTGTTATTTTCTATTTCAATTTAATTTAATTTATTTTAACTTCATTTGATTTTTATTTCATTCTGCTTTTATTCTACTGGCAAGTGACAGAAATTCATTACAGGAAGATTCTACAGTTCTGAGTGAGAAGCTGATGTGTTAAATGCTGAGCCTCATTCTTGGATGTGTGAAATGAGTTAGTACTTTTCATAAATAGTTTTTGTGACTGCTCTTCAAATTCTGAGCATCTATGTGGTATATTTGGACATTATTGTCAGGCTGATAACTTTCTAGGATATAGGCAATTTTAGATTATTTACAAATTAAGATAAAGTTCTCAATAAACCCTTTGTTACACCTTTTGAAGAAATTAAGTAATTATTTACTTGGAAACTTCAAATAGGTGTTTAAGATTTGTGTGCTGTTCAGAAGTCAACACAAATCCTTTACAACTCTCTTGTGACTCCACCAAAGAAATAATGATTTAGATCTAATAATTACAGAAATATAAGGAAGTCTGATATCTACTATAATACCTGCAGTACATTGGTAAATGCAAATGAAATGTTTTGTGCGTATTAAATTTCAAGCACACACACTTTAACTGCATGTACATATTTTTTTAAGTGTAATGCAGTGTAAGAGCAATGAGAGGTCTCTGTATTCTGACATCGTTCCTGATGGATAGTATTGTGGCAAAGCTTCCTACAGTTGTATAAATAATGATGGTAAAGTCAGAATTATAGTCTGGACCATAATCAAATCATCTTCTAGGAGCTAGACGTAGGTATTCACATTCTGATCTTACTGAGACCCATTTGGTATTTCAAAAAGTGGTAAAAAGAGGACACCTATTAATCAGGACATTTGGGCACAAAATTACAGTTATGACAACAGAAGGCATAAAAATTCAAATAAAAAATCCATATATTTGATAATCATAACATGTAGTATAACTTTTCCCTCTATAGACATGATCATTGCTTTCTTAATGTATAACATCTGTGATGACTTCTAGGAGATTCTCATGATATCAAGCCAATTAATATTCTGTCATGGAATGGAGAAGAAAGTCATTAATGTTTTGTTTGGTTGTTTTTTGTTTGTTTGTTTGTTTGTTTTATTTTGTGACAGGGTTTCTCTGTATAGCATCCCTCACTGTCCTAGAACTTGCTTTGTAGACCAGCCTGGCCTCCAACTGCCAGAGACCCACCTGCCTCTGACTCCTGAGTGCTGAGATTAAAGGCATGCACCATGATGCCTGGTGAGTCATGAAGTTTTATGTAGCCTCTCTTTTCTCCAGGGTTATATATTAAGTAAACAATTAATTATAGTGGGAAATTTCAATATTTGGCTACTTGAAGTTGCCTAGGGCCCCTTCTACAAATAAAGCACAAAGCTCCCTTTGAGTTACAAAAGGCCTTATTAGTAAACCTCATAAATTTATTATTTCCCTAATTTTAACTTAGATTGAAACCTTCCTTTGGTCAATTGTTGCCTATCAGGTGCACTTTGCACTCAAACCTGAATAGTTTTATATGCTGTGTTTGCAGTTGCCTTAACTCAGGTGAGTATATAGAGGTTTAACATCTTCTTTGCTCTGCATGCTTGTAGTCTTTCTCAATTAGGAAAAGAGATTCAAACATGGCATGAGTAGAATTCATGGCAGAGTTTTATATTTATTTGTTTGTTTCTTTTCTAGCTTACTTTTTAAAATTTATTTTATAATTTAATTTAATTTCACATATCAGCCACGGATTCCCCTGTCCTCCCTCCTCCAGCCGCCACCCACAACCCCCATTCCCCCCACCCCTGACCTCTCCCCAGCCCAGCCCCCATTCCCATCTCCTTCCGGGTAAGGAATCCCCTGGGATTTCAGCTCAGCCTGGTAGATTCAACAGTGGTTGGTCCAGTCTCGTCCCTGCTCGCTTCGCCCAGGCTGAGTAAAGTGTCCCTACATAGGCCCCAGGTTACAAACAGCCAGCTCATGCACTAAGGAGAAGTCCAGGTCCCATTGCCTGGGGGCCTCTCAAACCATTCAAGTCAATCAACTGCCCTGCTTATCCAGAGGGCCTAATCCTGTTGGGGGCTCCTTAGCTATTGGTTCATAGTTCAAGTGATTCTACTAGTTTGTCTATTTGTCCCTGTGTTTTTTCCAATCATGGTCTCAACAATTCCATACAATCCCTCCTCTTTCTTGACCATTGGACTCCCAGAGTTCCACCTGGGGCGTGGCCATGGATCTCTGCATCAGCTTCCATCAGTCATTGGATGAGAGTTCTACCATGACAGTTAGGGTGTTTGGCCTACCCGTCACTAGAGTAGATCAGTTTGGGCTTTCTCTCAACCATTGCCAGTAGTCTATTATATAGGTATCTTTGTGGATTTCTGGGGACCTTTCTAGCACTTTGCTTTTTCCTATTCCCATGGGGACTTCATTAATCATGGTCTCTTTTTCCTTGTTCTCCCTCTCTGTTCTTGATCCAGCTGGGATCTCCTGCTCCCCTAAGCTCTCTTTTCCTCCACCCTTGCCCTTCATTACCTTCCCTCATGTCCAGTTTGCTCATGTAGATCTCATCCATCTCTCTGTCGCTGGGCCATCCCTGTGTCTTTCTTGGAGTCTTGTTTTCTAGGTAACCTCCCTGGAGTTGTGAGTAGCAGTCTAGTCATCTTTGTTTTACATCTAGTATCCTCCTATGAGTGAGTACATATCATGTTTGTCTGAGTCTGGGTTACCTCACTCAGGATGATTTTTTCTAGATCCTTCCATTTGCCTACAAAACTCATGATGTCATTGTTTTTCTCTGCTGAGTAGTACTCCATCGTGTATATGTACCACATTTTATTTATCCATTCTTCAGTTGAAGGGCATGTAGTTTGTTTCCAGGTTCTGGTTATTACAAATAATGCTGCTATGAACATAGCTGAGCATGTGTCTTTGTGGTATGTTTGAGCATTCCTTGGGAATATGCCCAAGAGTGGCATAATCACATGGTCTTAAGAAAAGAAGCAAGCATATCCAGCAAAATAGACTTCAAACTAAAATCAGTCAAAAGTGATCAAAAAGGGCGTTATATACTCATCACAGGAAAGATCCACCAAGATGAAGTTTCTATTCTGAACATTGATTATGCCCCAAACACAAGAGAACACTCATATGTAGAAGAAACATTACTAAAGCTTAAATCGCATATAAAACCCCACACATTAATAGTGGGAGACTTCAATACCCTACTTTCACCACTGGAAAGATCTGCCAAATCGAAACTTAACAGAGAAATAAAGGAATTAACTGATATTATTACACAAATGAACTTAATTGATACCTACAGAGCAATCCATCCTAACAAAAAAGAATATACCTTCTACACAGCACCCCATGGAACATTCTTCAAAAATCACAAAACCATATACTTGGCCACAAAGCAAATCCCAACAGATACAAAACAATTGGAATAACTTCCTGACCACCATGGTTTAAAGTTAGATTTCAATAACAACAACAACAACAACAAAAAAAAAATACAGAAAGCCTACAATCTCATGGAAACTTAATAATGCTCAACTGAATCACCAGCAGGTTAAGGAAGAAATAAACAAAGAAATTAAAGACTTCATAGATATCAAAGAAAATGAATATACCACATACTCAAACTTATGGGACACTATGAAAGCAGTGCTAAGAAGGAAATTCATAGCACTAAATGCCCAAATAAAGAAGTTGGAGAAATCTCACACTAGGGACCAAACAGCACACATAAAAGCTCTAGAACAAGAAGAAGCAGTCACCCAGGAGGAATAGATGCCAGGAAATAATCAAATTGAGAGGTGAAATCAATAAAATAGAAACAAAGAGAACAATACAAAAAATTAGTGAAACAAAGAGTTGGTTCTTTAAGAAAAACAACAAGATAGACAAGCCCTTATCTAAACTATCCAAAAGACAGAGAGAGAGCATCCAAATTAACAAAATCAGAAATGAAAAGGGTGATATAACAACTAATACTAAGGAGATACAGAAAGCCATCAGGTCATACTTCAAAAACCTCTACTCCACAAAACTGGAAAATCTAAAAGAAATGGATAATTTTCTGGAAAGGTTAACACATACCTAAGTTAAATCAATACCAGATAAACCATTTAAATAATCTAATAACCCCTAAGGAAATAGAATCAGTTATTAAAAGTCTCTCAACCAAAAAAATCCCAGGACCAGATTGTTTCAGTACAGAATTTTACCAGATCTTCAAAGAAGAGTTAATACCAATACTCTTTAAATTGCTCCACACAATAGAAACAAAAAGAACATTACCAAACTCCTTCTTTGAGGTTACAACTACCCTGATTCCCAAGCCAAACAAAGATGCAATAAAGAAAGAGAACTACCAACTGATCTCCCTCATGAACATTGATGTAAAAATACTCAATAAAATACTGGCAAACAGACTCCAAGAACACATCAAAACAATTATCCACCATGATCAAGGAGGCTTCATCCCAAGGATACAAGGGTAGTTCGACATACAAAAGTCTGTCAATATAATACACCTTATAAACAAATTGAAAAAACAAACAAACACATGATTATCTCATTAGATGCTGAAAAGGCATTTGACAAAATCCAACACCCCTTCATGATATAGTTCCTGGAGAGATCAGGAATACAGGGAACATACCTAAACATAATAAAGGCAATTTATAGCAAGCCAACAGCCAACATCAAATTAAGTGGAGAGAAACTCAAAGCGATTCCACTATTTTCTAGCTCATTTCTAATAAATTATTTTAGACCTAGAGTAAGTGTTCACCTTGTGGATGGACTAAGGTCTCACATGTATTAACAAGTGAGGAATAGAGTGGAAGAGCAGAAAGTAAATCTGGTCACAGTGTGAATACCTATGTCGTAGTTCTCAGAAGTTAAAGGGACTTCTAGAAGCCAATTTCTCTTGCCAGTCATTTGAGAAGGCAGGTCACATGGAGCAATCCATTTTTCTAATTTAAGGTTTAGTTGCCTTGGTCTACAAGTCTCCTTCTCAAATGAGACACAGACAAATGAGTGCAAGTGTGCTTCTGTGTAAGAGCACCTTAGCCTCGTGTGTATGAAATAGCCACACTTCCACTATCTAGCGATTGGATTTTGCACAGGCCATTCTGGTTCCTGAGAGGAATGGTGGTAGCAATGGGAAGGATCAGAACCATAGATGCTTCTTTCAGTGGTTGCCACAACTCTTAAGAAACATGAACGTCAGGTGGGAGAAAAGTATCAAGAAGAAACAAGGTTTGCTATTTAATTTACACGTTTCTCTGCTTCTATAGCAGAAGATCCTGGTTCCTGAGTAAATTCACAGGCAAGAAGAACTGTTAGAGAAAGATAGCCATTATGAGTCAGAAAGAGACCTTTTAAGAACACCTGTAGGTGGGCACTTGACCTGGACTGATGAGAGAAGACAACTTAGTTTGATTTCCTTCCTTTTCCTCCTACCTAGAAGTTAGTTCTGTTTAGTTAACTAGTTCCCTTACAAGACTGCAAGGTTTCACTCACAATAGGACTTTAATAATACCTTCAAAAATATCTTTTCTCTGTTCATGGAAGTTTGCTTTATGACTTAATAATATTCCCAGAGAACAATATATGCTTGCTTAGATTTAATTTAAACTGAAGGAGTCAATAAAAGGGATACTGACAAACCTATAGGATAGCATTAAGAAAATGAGGCAGAATAATGCTGTTAAAGAAATGCAGATCTTTTAAGCACATTTACTGTTACTGGAGAAGTAAAAGAAAGAAAGAAAGAAAGAAAACAAAAACAAAAACAAAAACAAAACCTACCAGTCTAAGTAAGTCTGCAACTCTTTCACCTTCAGATTGCTGGCATTTGGCTGGGTTCATAGAACTCAACTGCTCAGAAAAGGCTTTTAGTTATAGCAGAATTTCACTGCTGTGCAAAAGTATTATATACTAGGGGGTTTCTATAGTACAGAATCTGTTTCTTAGGTTCTGCAGGCTGGTGACCCAGGAACAGGGCACCATATGGCTTCACTCTGCTGGGCAATTCTGTTGTTCTCACTCATATATTTCAGTGCAATGCATCTTTAAAAAATATCTTTTTTAAAATGGACAAGAAATAACCACCTAAAGTTCACAGCTCCACTGAAGAAGGAAGTGGTTGGCATAAGATCATGGAAGTTAATTATATCTTTGTTATATTTCCTTACCACTGTTGATGCCTTATTAATAGCATGTGGTAGGGAGATACAGAAAATTATGTGGTGACCCTTTTGTAAAGAATCTGCAAGCAGAATGAACATATTACATACCAAAGCTACCAAAGCCTGCTCCTCTTAATTCTATTACATTAGGAGATAGAATTTCAATGTATAGGATTCAAGGGCAAGTAGAAAATGTATGCAGTCCAGATCATAAATATGTATTAAATAAAATTAATGTATTTGTTTTCTATGTAAAATGCAAACTAATAGTTATCTTCTGTAGCTGGTTGATAATTGGCAATACTCTGCCAACGATTTCACAGAAGATCAAGGTCATGAGGACACTCATTGTGGTTTTAATGGTCTTCAAGGTATTTCCACAATCTATGCTTAAGTTTCAAAAAAAATTCAAATTCATATACAAGCAAGTAAGGAATCTAAAGATTCAACAGCTGAACATAGTGAACATACCTGTGATTATATCTGTGGAAAGAAACTGGAACTAGGAAATGGCTTTTCATTAGGAAATGGCAACTGGTGGCTCATCTGAAAACCAGAATAAATCACAACTATTGTATTCACACTGAAATTTAAATATTCTTGCCATTAAAATAGGGGCATAAAAATTCATCTGAATTCTTTCAACTTATTTTATTAAACACTTTAGGGAGAGGTTATTATATCTTAGTACCTAAGAGTCAAGTCCAGCCAATGTGTAAACAGCAATGTAGAAATGAAAAAGGTTGTAAATAATAGACAAGTGTACATTACCTTAAATTCACCATATAATTGGGCATAGGAAGTGTTAGTACATGGAAATAAACTCTAGCATTGTTCCATCTTTTGGCTGATTTAGACTCTAAGTATACAGGCACTAATGGGATAATTAAGTAGCATTCTCGAGCTGCTTACTAACTTCCTAAAGAGAGAGTGATTTTCTAAGTAAGTTTGGCATAAAAAACAAACTGGTTCAATAAGAAATCACTCAACTGTATCTGTTTTTTGTTTGTTTCCTTTTTCCCCCCTAGACACCTATTAGAACACTCAGGGAAGCTTATTTTATTTCCTGATTAAGTGTTTGTTACCTATTGAACTAAAGATACGTATTACTTTGCTTTTTATAAAGGGTTATGTGTTTATTCTTATAATTTTGAGGAAAATATGAACAATTTCATTTATCCTACCAGTACGCATTATGTAAAACAAAAAAAGTATTTCCTTAAAGCTATGACCTACTTTTTAAAAGTGCCTTTTATAGAATAAAACCTTGTCTCACAAATATTATGTTAGCTTTCGATGCTATAACAAAATGCACAATGTCAACAAATTAGAGGGGAAAAACTCATTTGGTCTCATAATTTCACAGGTTTCAGTCCATGACCCATATATCTGGTATTGTTAGCTGTCAAGGCCCAAGACATATGGCACAGGTATGTTGTAAAAAGCTGTTTGCCTGACAGCAGCCAGGAAGGAGTCAAAGCAGACCTGAGTTCTAGGAATGCCTTCTAGGATAAGTACATGTTGACCTACTTCCTTTGACTATACCCTGTATCCAGAATGTTGTCATCTTCTAAATCCTCTGGTACTTTAGCATAGAGAGCTCTCATGATCCAACCACTCCCCAAAACCTGCCATTTAAAAACTAGTCCTTTAATATGTGAGAATTCAGGGGATATCTCAGATTCTAGTCATGACTTACAGTTACATTTACAAGCTCATGTATACCATCAAATTCATCCAAAACATTTTTTCCTCTTTGGGCTAACATATAAACAGTTGTTTTATTAGTTATTTTTGTATTAATGTTAGGAAATCCCAGATAAAATCAACTTAATGGAGGAAATACTTGTTTGATTATAAACTTGGCAATATAGTCCATTACAGCAGGGGAGAGGAGGCAGCTGGTCACATTGCATCTGCAGTCAGGGAGAAGACTAAGATGTATTCTAGAACTCTCCTCCTTTTCTCCTTTTAATTTGGTCTGGGAGCCAGCTCATTGGAGTTCTGCTGCCAACAGTTGTGGTGGGTCTTTACATTGCAATGCAATCTAGAAACTCCAGCATAGACATACCTAAAGTTACGTTTCCTAGGCCCATCTAGAGATTGTCAATTTGACAATCTGTAGTTAGAGTTTTCCTGCCTGGCCCATAGTCAGGACAAATCTCTCTCACCCGCCAGTCCCACAGTCGCTCAGACCCAACCAAGTAAGCAAAATGAGACTTATATTACTAGCAAACTGTATGGCTGTGGCAGGCTTCTTGTTATCTACTTCTTCTATCTTAAATTAACCCATTTCTATTAATCTATACTTTGCCACGTGGCTCGTGGCTTATCAGTACCTTATGTCTTTTTCTGTCATAGTGGTGGCTGGCAGTGTCTCTCCTCAAGCCTTCCATTTCCCAGAATTCTCTCCTCTCTTGTGTCGCCTACACTTCCTGCCTGGCCACTGGCCAAACAGCGTTTTATTTATACAGAGCACTATCCACAGCAATAATCAATATCAATAACCACAAAATTCATATCAGTAATCATAGTTGACAACAAATTAGAACTCTTTCATTCAGTTGGATGACCAGAATGATTACAAAATATTTGGCTAATTCACACACATAATGTAAAGGCAGGGAATCTTGAGAAAAGCTACTGAATATTTGTTTATAATTATTTAGGCCAATGTTTTTCAAATGGTATTCAACTTAGTGGTTTTTTGTTGTTGTTGTTGTTGTTGTTGTTTTCTAAAAGCTTCATTAGGTTTGGGATTTAATCCAAAGGGAAAAAAATAGAAAAAAGGCTGGAATCAAGCATAAACCATCCTTGAGGTATAAATGGTTGGCATGTAGTAGTGAAGAATGGAGTGAGGAAGAGAGAAAAGGAGTGATTTCTTTTGTCTTTTATTCATCTATGAGATAATACCACAGATTGGATAATTTCCAAATAGCAAAAAAAATTGATTCTTATAGCTCTGAATGCTTGGGATTCCGAGATCCAGGAGTCACCAGCTATCAAACACCTGTGTGTTACGTCACTTATAAAAAGGGGTGAAGGAAAATAAAAGAAGTTAAGACAAATGGGAGTTCATTCCAGTGCAGTAATGCTGAGAACCAAACTTGGTCATGTGAAAAATGATTCTTGAAGTAGCAGTTCCTGTGATAGTGCAGTTAATCCACATTGGGCTGAGCCTCCCCAGCCTAATCACTTGAACTGTGCTTATCTCTCAGTGCTCTTGACTAGGGGATTAGGTTTAGATCTATGAATTCTGGAAAACATCTTTAAACCATATAGACATATTTGCCTATATTTGGATGTTACTTTCTGTCATTATACAAGTAATCAGCTTTATAGAGAGTCACAATAAAACACAAAATGTGTCATAAGTTTTGTGAAATAAAATTGGTAAAGGCATAGGTGATCTTAAAGAGTATTATTTATTCTTTAAATATAAACACACTCATGACAAGGCACAGGAGTCAACACTGGAGGCAGCTGTAAAGGCAGTGTATATAGTTACAGGTACAGGACCTAGGGACGAGAGATCTGTATTTATCAGAATCCTGGATCTGAAGATCCCAGACTCAGAGTTATTCCCTACCTTCTCCATTTACATGCATGGAGGATTAGCAAACAAGTGAGGAAAATAATTGTAATGTATGTGGTAAATGTCATTTTTACTTTTTTTATATATAAAGCTACTTTCTCTTGGAAAAGATTAACCTAGGAGTTGAAAAATTGGAAATCAAATAAAATGGAACAATATATAGTAAACTTCATTTCTGAATGCTAATAGAGTATAATTCATATATATATATACACACACACACACACACACACACACACACACACACATACATACATTCTTTTTAAACAAAGTAAAAATTCCTTGTGTGTGTCTAGTAAGTCTAAAAGGCCAGTGTAGTTGTGTCTGCAACATGCAATGATGTTACCTTACCTGTTTCCAGAATGGTTCAATATTGGGCATGGTGTCACATCTGAAATGGGGTACTTTGCTTTGACAGATTTGGCTAAGTGAAAATAAATTTAAGATACCTTGTCCTTTGATCAGAATTCTGAGAATCTAGAGATGGTGGAAAAGAGTTAATCACAGTTGCAAATTTTCTAAGATCTAGACTCCCTTAGGAACAAGCTTCAGGGAACCCTGGTGAACTTTATTATGATTAAGTTGAGTTGGGTATCAGTGTCACAGCTCTGAAGGGAAAGATGTCTTGGCAGTCAGAACCAAGGCCTACCAAAATTTCACACTGTACAACAAACTTCACATAAGAGATTTATTAGGAGAGAAGAATGTAAGCCCCTTGAGCCACAGGAATGGCTAGGTCCCTCCCCTGAGGACCTCTAACTACCAGGTTACATCTACAGAATACTCTATCTGCCCTAACTGCTGGACACTGGTCCTACCCTACAGAGCAAAAAGCTCAAGCTCTGGGAATGAAATTCTACCAATCTCTATCCTGAAAAGTCCCATCCCCTTTCCAAGAGGCTCTATATAAGCCCTCTATCCTATTCAATTTGCTTCTGTTTCTTGCTCAAGCAGAGGCACCCACCCCCTTGGGTTTTTTCCCCCTCCCAGTAAATCTTGTGTAAGACTTGTTGTGCAGTGTGACTTTGTGGTATTCTTTGACTCCCAGCTGCCAGGAATCCTTTCCATCTGAGTTGTAGTATTTACTAAGAACCCAGGAGGATGGCTGCCTCTGCTTGGGTAAGAAGCACCAGAGAACTGAGCAGAAGACAAGGTTTATGTAGTGTGATTCCTGGGAACAGAGCTTGCCAGGGTGGAGATTTACAGAGTGGGGATGGGTGGGTTTTTTAGTCCAGAGCTTGGGTTTTTTACCCTGTAGGGTGGGAGCTGGGTCTGTCAGGGCAATTAGAGTGTTCTGTGGGTGGAATCTGGCAGGTGGAGAAAATCAGGGGAGGGGCTTGGCCACTTGTGTGCCTCAGAGGAGGGGCTTACAGTGGGAAGATGAACTCACTGTGGGCAATATACTTCCCCGGGGATGGGATCCTTGTGTGCATAAAAATGAGTAAGTGGTGGGAGCACAAACATTCATTTATCTGTGCTTTTTGACTGTGGATGCATCAGATTCCTTAATCTGTTGGCTGTAAGGTCTCTAAAAGAATAAATTGTTCCATTGAATTGTAAGCCCAAAAAAATCCTTTGTCCTTGAAGTTGACTCCAATATGGTGATTTATCTCAGCAAAAGGGAAAGGAGAGGTATGTGGGCTTTAATTAATTAATTAATTAATTTGTTTATTTTAGATCTTTGAGAAATCTGTGTGTTTTGATCATATTCACTCTGTTTCCCCAACTCCTAGATCCACATTTCTTTCTCCTACCAACTAACTTTATTTTTTTATTTATTTTATTTTATTTTTTTACTTTTTCCCTCAATCTAGACCAGTTTGTGCTGACCAAATATATTTATGTCTATGGCCTTCCACCAGAGGATGATCAAATCATCATGAGCTATTCTGTTAAGGAACACAGGCCCTTCTTATCCCAGTAGCAAACAATATCAAATAACTTCTGGCTAGAGGTACAAAGTAGCAGTTATTAAAAAAGAAATGCTTAGTTTCCTATGAAAGCCACAGCATCACATGAGCAGAAACAATTTTGATACATGTGTGTATTCATGAGTATGCAGTATTAGACATTGTAAAACATATTTGAGCAAACAAATTACAGAATAAGACATTGGTGGAAGTTTATGTGAGAAGAATCTTTGATTTTTCTTTTGGTGGAATTTGGAAATGTTCTGGAAATATCAATAAGCCTATGAAATATGCAGAAGTTAAGGTTTATATGAAACGTTAAAATCACACTATATCCACTGTTAAGAAGCAGTTTGTGCTCACCTAACTTTCCCCTTTTTATATGGTCTATGATCCCATTCTAAGAAATGATGCCACTCACAATGGTTGTCTTTATACCTCAATTAAACTAATTAAACCATCCCCGATAGACATTCCCAAAGGCCTGTATTCTAAGTGGCACGAGATCTTTTTTCCACATATATTTGGTATTTAGTAATATGAAAGAAAAATACTCATTACAGTAGAGCTACTTTATATAATAAGCTAGAAACATACAAACTCAGTGTAAATCCCAAATGAAATCCAACTTACTAACTGCTTGAACTAGAAGGATGATTTTTTTTTAAAGGATTTTCAATTCAACTACATTTACTGTGATCATGATATAGTCTCTCCCGCTGTAATTTGTACATGAGCTCAAATTGTGGAGTTTTGGGTTTTATTTTTTTTTTAAAACAGAATAACCTTAACCCTTCAGATTAACTAGAGATTTGTTGAGGCTCAAGGTGGCAATCTGCTCTTTGTGCCAGAGTGCTCTGAGGTCTCTTCCACTTTTGACGACTCTACTGGGTTAATGCCTGTTTTCTTTGTCCTTTCCATGTGGCTTTTTATGCTGGAAAAATGGAACATTGCTACTTGAAGAGCAATCCACACTGGTATGTCCAGATGTCTCTTGACTTAAAAGTTCTTCAGTACATTGTTCCAGAACCTCCTTTTTTTTATCCATGTCCTGAAACTAGATATTCCAACAGGTGTGACACCAGAGAGGAAAAAATTATTTCTATCCATCAACACGGTGAGAACTGAACCATAGGAACAGCTCCTTGATCAGATGTATAAGAAATAGACCAAGCTGTTAATGATGCTGAACTATTCAGAAAAGTGATGCTAGATATTATCATGTATGAAAGTGAGATTGACTATGTTCTGATTTTATCAAATTATAAGTGCATAAATTGGGCTATCCTTTCAAGTCAGCCAAAATACCAATATACAGAAGTCATGAAATCCATCACATAAATACTTTCAGTATTGTTACTATTTACTTTAAAATGTAACAGAAACAATTCACAGTTAAGAGCATTATTTCTAACTACTCAATGAAAGCAGTGGAAAGAAATGTCTTACTACAAGTATATGATGCATCAGGATGAGCAAATTAAAGATCAGCAAAGAAAATTACAGAGAACAAATGTCTCATATTTAGAAAAACAAACAAACAAACAAACAAACAAAACTAAAATGTGTCATTTGATTGACTGACTCAGCATTGCATCATAGCCAATAACAAACAGTGCTAGAAAAATACATACCCACCTATACAAGAGTTGAATTACATCATTATTTCTCAGTCAGAATGTTTTAAAGTAGAACAAAGAGGATAATTTAAAACCTGAGATGCTGAACTAAATACTTCAATTTACTTGTAATACAAAATCTTCCTAATAGAACCTTAGCAGCACAGTATTTAGCTTCAAGAATAGCCAGACACCTTTATATGGCATTTCAAAGCTCCACACAGCCAATGGTGGTATAAGCCAGGTAAATGGAGAGAGATAAATTTTTGTCAGCTCTGTTTCAGACAAAGAGTCATTTCTAGAATATATAAAGAACTGAAAAACTTCCACACTTCCATGTACATGGATAGGTACTATTAATATATTAAAGGAGACAAACCTACTAAAATCAATCTACATGTTCAATGCAATCCCCATCAAAATGTTAACACAATTATACACAGAAAGTAGGACAATTTTCAGTTTCCCACAAAAACACAGAAAAATCTAAGATAGCAAAAACACTTCCAAATAATAATAATAATAATAAAATTCTATAGGCATCAACATCTCTGATCTAAAAGTGTTCTATAGAGCTATATTAATAACAAAAACCATGGTATTGAAACAAAAAACAGACTGCTAATCAATGGAATAGGATTGATGACTAGATGTCCCTCCAAAAAAAAAAAAAAAAAGATAATGAAAATGTGGTACATTTACACAGACATCACAAAAATTAAATAATAAAATTTAGGTAAATCCATGGAATTAGAAAAAAATCATCCTGAGTGAGGTAACCCAGACACAGGAAGGCAAATAGGGTGTATGCTCCCTTATATATGGATAATAGTTGAATAATTGTTAAGTCAGTGATATCTAAGCTACAACCCATAGCACCACAGAGGTTATAGAGCAAGGGAAGGACAGATAGATTCCCTAGAAAAGGGAAATAAAGTAGACAGTTGGGGATGGATGGGGGCATGGTGGGCTGGAAAATAAACAGTGGAGACAGGGAGGGACACAGGAGGGAAGGGAGGGGTTATAGGGTGAAACAGCTAAAATAATGCACCACTTGAGGGATAGCATGAGAACCTAATACAGTAGCAGCTTCCTAAAATATATACACATGTGAAAGTCTAAAGGAAATCATCAAATAATGGGAGAGATTCGGCCCCACCTGGACATCCCCTGTTACCAAATGAAACCACCGCCGTCAGGAGTGGAACACATTTGATTGAGATGTCTGCAAACGGAGTCACATAGGAACCTCCAAACAACACATACTGTTGTCAAGATTCTCAGTTGTGAATGGCAAGGCCCCACTGCTGAAGACAATACCTACACAACTCACTGACCATGGAGAAGCCCAGCTGATGCCCTCATAGAGTCCATTCCAGTAAGTGTTAGTGTCTTCCCTACAGGAAGGTACTCTGTAGTCTACCAAAAGAGAAAAGTCAGCATCAAATGAGCCAAAATTCCTTTGATTTACAATGGTGACCTGCCTCCAAGTTAAGCTGGTTGAATGATGCTGTGATTACTGTGGGAGTAACCATCCAAGATCTGATTTTGTGTAAGTCCCACTGCATGACATGGAACCCATACCCAACACTGTTCGCATGACCAAGAACCTATGACTAGATAGGCCAGGGACCTAAGGGACAACCAAATATTATTTTTATACTAAAGTAACTTAGCAATATAACTCCTAATAAGATTTTGCTATACTCATAAATCAGTCTGTTGATCAGCCACCATCAGAGAAGCTTCCTCCCTCAGGAGATGGGAACTAATACTGAGATCCATAGGCAGACAACATGCAGAGAGTGAGAGAACCTGGAACACTCAGACTTAAACAGGATGTCTCCATCATATCCCTCCCCTCAGGGCTCAGGGGACCCTTTACAAAAGGACAACAAGGAAGCAAAGACTTCTAAACACAGAATGACCAACACATATATGAACTCACAGAAATTGTAGCAGCTTGCACAAGGGCTGTACTAGATGGCATCCTACAGCTGAAAAGGGGGGGTGGTGGTGGAGCATACACCTCATCTCTAAGCCAGAAACTAGTTCCAACGGATAACCATTTGCAAATGAAAAATTAGTTTTCTCCAAGGGAGTCTCACTAGGGAAACAAACCACTCTTAAAGGAAGGCCCCAAGGACAGCAGTAGGTGTCAGAAACTAAAGGAACTCAGTGGCATCTTTGGAGGTTCTCTGTCTCATAAACATTTTCTTTTTTTTTTTTTCTTTCTTACAAGTCCTTTACATATATATTATGGCCTTCAATGTTGTGTTTTAACCAGTTTCCTGTGTGTGCAGAAGAATGTATCTCTGTATCTGTAGGTGTTTCTCGTGGTTTTCTCTGCCTCTTTAATTCTGACTGTTGGTTTAGTTTTATTCTGACTATTTTATTTTAATTATTCCTTAGACCAGCAGTTCTCAACCTGTGGGTTGTGACCTCTTAGGCAAACCTCTAGCTCCCCAAAAATATTTACATTATAACTCATAACAATAGCAAACAACAGTTATGAAGTAGCAACAAAACAATTTATGGTTGGGGGTCATCACAACATGAGGAACTGTTTTAAAGGGTCACAGTGTTAGGAAGGTTGAGAACCAATGTGCTAGATGCTCATTTTCTCTCCCTCTTTCTTTCTTTCTTTCTTTCTTTCTTTCTTTCTTTCTTTCTTTCTTTCTCTCTCTCTCTCTCTCTCTCTCTCTCTCTCTCTCTCTCTCTTTCTCTCTCACTCTCTCCCTCCCTCCCTCCCTCCCTCCTTCCCTCTCTCTCTCTTTCTTTCTTTCTTTCCTTCCTTCTTTCTTTTCTTCCTTCCTTCCTTCCTTTCTTCTCTCTCTCTCTCTCTCTCTCTCTTTCTTTCTTTTTGTTTTTGAGCCAGAGTTTCTCTGTGTAATAGCCTTGGCTGTCCTAGAACTCACTTTACAAAGACCAGGCTTGAATGCTTTCTAAAGGGAGCCAGATAAGGTGTGACTCTCAATGGCTAGGAAGGTGAGGAGGAACTGGGAGGAGTTGGGAAGGGGAAACAGAAATCAGAATGTATTGTGTGCAAAAATATATTTTCAATAAAAAAACCCAATTGAATAACAAATAGCATTCTCCCTAGGAAAATACTTTTATTAAAGTAACAGTTTTCACTGGAAGATTATTGACACATATTAAATTTCAGGCTTTAGGATTGACCTAAGCAATTTAATCACTTTTTGTGCATTCACTGGCTGAACTGTCCACTGAAATAAAAACAGAAATGATAACCCTAATTATACCTAAGACATCTGGCACTACTAAATAAACCCAAAGGTTTGCTTTCCTTATCCTTCTCTCCATAGTTCCTTTTGCTTAAATTAAGGGAAAAAAGTACCAAAAGCCAATATATTAATATAAAATAAAAGACAAAGGAAAGTATACAAAAGAGAGGCTATCAAGGTGAAAGTGGTGTGTTTTGATGGAAAGTACTAGGAGGGAATGTAGGAAAGAAAGGGGGGGAGAAAATAATACAATTCTATTTCAATTTAAAACATTTTAGAAAGGAAAAAAATACCAAAATGTCAATAAAATTACAGGCCAATGACTTGAACAATACCTCTCAAAAGAAGAAAACAATAGCCTATGAATATTTTTTAAAGTGCTCAGTATTCTGAATTACTAGGAAAACACAAATTAAAATAGTTGGCAATTTCATCTCACACCAGTCCAAAGGATCTATTCTCCAGAAAACAATTGATAATGAACCCTGGCAAGCATTCAGAGAAGAACCCTTTTGTACTGTAGGGGGAGAGGGGGCACAAACAGACTGGTAGAGCCTCTGTGAAAATCAATACAAAGTTTCCTCAAAAAGCTAAAACAAAACTGTAATATTATGTAGTTATGTCACTCCTGTATACACACACACACACACACACACACACACACACACACACACACATATACATATATATGTATATATATACGTATATATATATACACACACACACAAATAACTCTGTCATCTACTACAGAAATACTTGAACATAAAGAAACTGAATCAGACTAGCCTTTAGCTGGAAAATGAAACTGGTGCATGGAAAAATGGAATTTTATTCAACTACAAAGAAAAATGAAATTATGCATTTTGCATGAAAATGGATACAACTGAAATATATATGAAGTGAAGCAACAGTCTCAGAAACACAAATATTGTGTTTTTTCTCTAATATCTGAATCATAGATTCTAATGTTCTATACTCATATTGGATACACACATATCATTATATTCTTATATATGTATATTTTATTGGAGTGACTTGGGTATGGGCTGAGGAGAGGAAGTAGCTTTTGCAGGAATGAAGTTGGGGGGCCATAGACACATGACAGCAAAGTGGAAATGGTAACACTGGAGTGGAAAAGCGCAATGTGGAAGTCAGAACACGGAGGGGCAGGAGGCAGGTTCAAGCAAGAGGAGGTATATGATAAGAAAAACTCTTCCTTTACATGCTAATTAAAAAAACCACAAGAAATACAAATTTGTTTCTTTTTCTCTTTCTTACTCAACATACTTGGAAATTTCTGTGTTTCACTCATTTTGAGTAAAAAAAAAAAGAGGGTTCTTATTGTGGAACGTTACTATAAACACAGGTATGCACACATACAGGTATTAAATTTAGGACCAAAGCCTTGTGAAAAAAAAAAGCCATAACTGATTTTCTTTGCTAACTTTAAAGACAAGTAAAGGTAGAAGTAACAACAACAACAACAACAACAACAACAACAACAAAAACCCAAGCAGCTGAAATATTCTTCTATGTACCCATGATAAAGAAATTTCACAACACTATTGTCATCTAAAATCAAGTACTCCTCTTGAGAATCCAGGTGCAGGTGGTTTGACAGGGATCCTCAGAAACACAAGACAGCATCCACACCTTCATAAGAACCTCTTCTAGTGTACTTTTCAATCTTCTCCTCACTATTTCTGAGAATGTGCAGCTGCAGCTGGCAACATAACAATAGTTCAGCCTTCTGGTGCCTATTTTTGCATTTAGAATCAACAAAGAAACAATCGTGCAGACTCTCAATGGAGTCCATGGAATAGCTGTATATTTACAAATTAATATGAAGCTATTTATTTCAAACACCTAGAGATGGTCATGAAACTTGAACAATTCTTTACTAGTTTTGGAAAAAAAAACTGTTTTAAGCTGTAAGATTTTGATGATTTGACTACTTTATGACAGACTTTTATTGTTTTTTCATTCATAAGTATTTCAGCATAATATATTTTTAAATGGAGTTCTTACTCATGTATGTACACACACACACACGCACACACACACACACACACATATAGTTAATAATCGTCACTAAAAAATAAACAGCAATGTATTTGGAAAAGAGAAGGGATTTTTTTCTGTGAAACCACTAATAATTCATAATAAGTTTGAGAGTTACATGATTTCAAACATTTATTTGACATTGTGGTAAGAATGTTATAAACAAAGACAGTAAAAACTCATCAAATAACACTTTTATGTTCAAGAATCTTTAGTAAAAGCCTGTCTTTTGAGTCATTATAACTCAATGTTATAACTCAATATGTTATTCATTACCTATTACAATAAGATGTTTCTCTGATAAAAGTTGAGAGGTGCAATAATCCATGGGTACAATTCATTAGGAGGCAAGTTACTACTGTATCCATTTGGCAGAATGGTTGCTGATCTTCCCCTAGGGCTTATGACCTGTCTGGAACAGGTTCTGCTTGATAATGGTATCTGAAATGGATGCCATCTAGTGGAGTAGTCCTTAAATGGCATCAGAAAATTATTGGTTACTCCTATACTACTCATGACAGTAGTGTACCAGTAGAAAGGCCTACCAAACTGCTTTTTGTTGGAACTCTCAGAGTTCAAAGCTGGGTAAGATGACTTTAACTTTTCTCCTCTAGTATTATGTAGAGACTCCTCCAGTGCTGTGAAAGCTTTTTTGTAGCAGTGAAGCTTTCAAGACAGTGCTGGCTTAGTATCTCATTCTGTCTGATTCTAAGTGGTAACTTGATTAATGGGATTTTACTATCAAGGTCTGGAGAACAAACAAGGGTACTGGCAATAGCCTATACATTTTATTGTCTATGGGGAACTCACTTGTCAAAAACCACAAAAGAAATAATGCACTCCTGGCATGTCTAATAAGGGCACTGTTGCCTCATTGTAAGATAACTCCTAGTCCACTCTTTTTATGTGTATATATATGTGTGTGTAGCACGAATCTTAAAAGTTGTTACTAATAAAAACAAACCTGGAGCCAGGTATAAGGGTGAATGCTAGAAGACCAGAGAAGCAGAACAAGCCACAGCCACCTCACCTCACCAGTTCCTCAGCTGATCTCGTTTCCTCAGACTGGCAGACTCTGTGTCCTCATCCAAATGAATCTCAGCAAAGCCTAAAAGCTTAACTAGCTCTAGTTCCTAGTTTTCACACCTTATATACCTTTCTGCTTTTTGACATCACTTCATGCCTGGCTGTTTCCAGTGTGGCTGTGAACTCAGAGATCCAGATGGATTTCTGCCTTAGGAATGCTAGGATTAAAGGTGTGTGTGCCACCATTTCCTGGCCTCTGTATCTACTGGCTTTTCTGTTCTCTGATCCCAGATAAGTTTATTAGGGTGCACAATATTTTGGGGAACACAATATCACCACATTTCCCCTTTTTGTCTAAAATTTAAAAAAGCTTATAACTAAAACAAGAAAAACTATATCCAATAAGTATATACAAGAATTACATTAACAATGTCTAGTCCATTAACATTTGACAGATTCAGACAAAAAACTCCATTATATATTAACAATGTCCAGTCCATTAACATTTGATGAATTTAGACAAAAAAATTCATTACTTATCCTATTTAAAACAAATAGTTCCTTTTTAAAAGTAGATTCAATAATCTTTTTTTCTTATCATATCCATATTCTCTCTCTTTTTTTGAGTAGATCAAAACATCTACCATTTATCTTACCATGTCTCTATCTTCCTTTTTTTCAGAATAGATTCAATGATCTAGCCTTTTCTATATCTTCTTTTATTTCTTTTTCTATAGAACAAGAACCCTGTATCTATTCTCCTTTGTTTAACTTTTTTTGGACCATTAACAATTAACAACTTGTAACCAACCATTGTAAACAGTAACAATTATCCATAAGCCATTGAATGACCAAAAACACCCACCCCACCTCTTGGAAATGTGGGCATCATTTTCTTAAAATTACTTCTTGCTTTCTGGGAGTGAAGATACCTTTAGGGACTCCTGAAAAGAAAATGTTTGGCTTAATTTTCAAGTTCTGGGAGAAGTAGCTGTATCATTTGTTGTCCAGTCTCTGTACAATGGAAAAATATAGGGCTTGTCTCAAGTTCTTGCTGGAGTTGTCTGTGAATCTGGATCATCTCAGCTAGCCATCTTGAAACTGTCCTGAGCAGTTTGTAGTCCAAAGCCGATCTTTCTGTAGTGTTAATCAGCTTAATGGCTTTACCATAGTCCATATGGAATTATCGAATCATCGTTGGGGGATCCTGTCCTTCTTTTGAAGATTTCAAAGTTGCTGTTAAGCATGATCATGGTTCCAGCAGATGTTTTTGTGTGTGCCTCTTCTGTGGTTTGGAGCAATCACAGTCTGATAAATATCTGTCTCTTGGAAAGATGAATGTTCTTCCCTAGAAGAGAAAATCTTCACAGCAATTTCTCCCCACCATTTGTCCTGCCAAACATTTCCTAACTGACCATTGCTGATGCTTTCTTGTAATATGATGGTCCTGGCAATTGTTCTCTGATCAAGTAGCAGTAAATCCTTTGTCCCAGGTAGCAGCATCACCGCAGTCACCAACATGATGAGAAGGAGCCAGCAACTCAGAGGAGCAGCTGCTGGACTCCATGGTCCCACTGCCACAGTTTGTGGCTCTGCCCAGCTGCAGCTTCTCCTTAGCAAGGCTCCCTGGCTGGCCTCAAACTCGGGATCTTCCTGCCTCTGCCTCCTTCAGTAAATTTAACCAGTGAGCCACCACAACCGGCAATGTGTAGCTTGAGTCTGAGCTGAGGACTGCTAGGCCACAGGCAAGTAGCTTTTTCTCGAATTCATACCAAGAACGTTGGGTGCCAGATGTATCATGAATCTTAAAAGTTCTTATTAATAAAAAAAAAATGTATTAGGAGATTTCTACAGTAGTAAGTTTAAGTCTGTCTTTTTCACCTGGCCTTTGTTATTAGTTATACCTCCCCAAATTCCATACTCTATCCTCATATCTTCCATCCCATTTTATCATTCTTGTGTCATATTGACCTTTGTCCCTTTATACTAACACACTTTCCTAATGGCTAAGGATGGAGCTGAGAGATTAAATATGTTGAGCAGTTTTCAAATGTTAATGTTTCTAATAATTTTGTAGTACATTTTGCCTGCTCTTTTCTGAAGGCAGACAGAGGCAAGTTGCATGGGGAGCTTGGAGGAGTGGAGGGAGGGGAAACTGGCTGGGATGTATTTTAAGAAAGAAGAATATACATATATATATATATATATATATATATATATATATATATATATATATGACTTTTTTAATTCTTTGTATTTGTATCTTCTAGATGCTACTTCTCTGTCAAATACATATTTGGCAAAGATTTTACCCCATTCTATAGGCTTCCTCTTGTCTTAAATGAGGATGTCCTTTGTTTACACAGTTTTTTAGTTTTATAAGATCCCATCTACTAACTGTCTTAATGTTTATGCTACTAGATTATGTTTATAAGCTTCTGTCCTATACCAACAAGGCCAAGCAGATTCTCTACTTTCTGCTCTAACATATTTAGAGTATCAGGTCTTATGTTCAGATCATTCATTGATTTTGTGATCCACATTGGTCATGCTGGGGAAAAATGATGGCAGAAATGTGACATCTATATCACACTTTCTTCTCCCAAAGATGAGAGATCATTGCAGTAGAGGGTGTGAGTTCTATGAACCAGAAATAGTTGACTATAAGACATCATTTTTTTTTCCAACCCAACAGGGCAGTTACTCAGATGAACTCACAGTGTTTGTGACACCATGTACAATAATGTCATAAGTTCAAGCCAACAAATAATGGGCAGAAAACCCCACTGCTACCTGAGGAACTACTGGCAGTTTATGGCTGCTGGGAGAGGGAGAATCAGTTCTGTTAAGGGTAGATTGTCCATGCTCCATTGGATAACCACATAAATGAGAACATAAGGATAGCACACTTTGCAAGTGCTTTTTTTATGTTAAGTGGGCACAAAGGTAGAATGGGTGGAGAGATTCTTAGAATAGTTGGGGGAAGAGTGAATCTCATCAAAATATGAATTTCCTCAAAACAATAAAAAATAAGGGAAAATATTTTTAAAAGATTTTTGAGGGTTTATCAAGTGATATAAAGAAAGTCAGAAATACGTTACACCAAGCAAAATTGTAGCAAGGAAATAATATAATAAACAACATACATTAAGCTTTTAGAAATATAGTACAACCTAACTAAATAAATACAAGGTTGCATAAAGAAACCTATTTTGTACATAAAACCATATTACAAAGGAATTTTATTAGTTTCAACATGCAATATAATATATACCATAACTATTTTATTTTCTTTGATAAATAAATAAATAAAGCTAACATTAAACATCATTCAGAGAATCCTGAGGCTGATGAGATAGAAAAAATATTCACAGGACCCTTATAGATAAGTGATGAGATATCATCCCTGGAAATAGTAAATGGAAATTATACTAGTCATTAAGATAGTTGATGAATGACTTCAAACATCAAGGAGGTCATTCAGCTCTGGTACAGTAAGCACATGGAGTACATTGATAGGCTATGTTACGCTCAGAGCTATATTTGAAAAATAACTTGTGTCTCCAAAGAGAAGAGAAGTTTGGAAGAGGCAGCCCTACATCTGAGATCATGCAGAATTAATTAGAAAGTCATCAATATGAATGAGGTTGGTGTTTCTGATAAAGACAAAAAATGGAAAACTACTGTATAGAATGTGATGGTTAGTTATAACACAATCTATAATTAATTACCTGGAAGCCTCAATGAGGAATTCTTTAGTTTGCCTGTGGGCCTGCCTATTTTGGATATCCTTTTTTGTGTTGTTCATTGAGATAAGAAGACCCACCCTGGTTGTGAGCAACACCACCTCAAGGACTACACTCTGCAATGAACAAAAAGCAGTGATTGATCTTCGAATACTCATGAATGTTTTCATTCATTAATCTATGCTCTTTGTTATGGATACATGATTAGCTGCTTCAAGTTCCTGCCACATTGACTGAGCTGCTACAGCTTACTGCTACTTGCCTGGCTGGGAGATTGCAGGACCACAGCAATGCTCACAGGTTACAAACACAAAGATCATATGTGGTGAGTCACCAAGCAGTGGGCACCAAGGACAAAGAAGGAGTGTGGAGGCCTAGAGCTCTGGCAGATTCTGAGCCCAAATGCCCTGCCCACTGCAAGATCACCCTAACTCTGGGCAACAACAAGATATCCAAGACCTGATAATCTAGTGTTTACAGAACTGAGTAGTACATATCCAGGGTAAAGAGGTGCGAGGGAGAGAGGTGGAACTAGAGAACTAGAACAGCAGGGCTGGCTGGCAGGGTAGTATGCAATAATCTGGAGGTTGGGCAGGCCTTCCCCTAAACTAGCTGCCCAACTGTAGGATCACTCCACCTCTTAGCAATGACAGTATGTCTAAGATGGAGAATGGTTCGTTTTTTGGATTGTGCCTCCTTGAAAGACCTGCATGGTCCATCCTGCTGCCAGAAGCCATGTTGATGTCTGTAGTCTATGATGTAGCCAGAGATCATGTTGATGTTCTTGGTCTGTGCTAACTCCTGAGTCCGTGTTGATGTCCATGGTCTACACTGTCACCTGAAACTCTGTGGAAATCCATGACCCATGTTGCATCTGGCTGTTATGGACAAGGAAGCTAATTACAGGAAAATCTACTGTAGACTTGCAGTTGAGAATGAGAGATGCTGAAGACTTCTGTAACAACCTCTTGCCCCATGCTCACCCCCCATAAAAGAAACAGTCTAGACAGGAAGTCATTGAAGAGAGACTTTACAAATTGTGATAGGGATGTCGAAGTGTAGCTCTTCACAGATGATGTCTTCTTGCAACAGTGCAGGGTGGGAGTTTGGGTGGACTTAGTTTTTATTAAGGGACTGGCAACTGGGAGTTTGAGCATGCTCCAATGAGTATATGGGTAGCACAAATTGTAAGTGGTGAATTTTTTTTTCTTTTTTCTTTTTTCTTTTATTCCTGCGGTATGCACATGGGGGCATGACAGACCTGGGAAGTCTCAGTAGCAAGTGTAACTTCCCAACATTTTACTGAATTCCCAAATAATAAAGTATTATGTCAGAGAAAAGGGGGGTTGCATTGTTGATTGGCAGGAAACCTACATAGGAAGATTATAAAATGGATGGCTAGGAATAGAAGCTCAAACTTCAAATGAGAACTTTGACTCATTTGATTTTTATTATTTTTGGTCTCTAAACAGAAATGAACAGATATTTTCTGGTATTGGCTAATAACTAAGAACAAAGTCAGAAAATTAAGGCTCCAGTATTTCTTTTCTAATCCTTAATTATTTGACTGCAAATTGATCCTACTAATCTGAAATTACATAACATACTATTAAGCTACATTATATAGTGAACAATTATTGATAATTTTGGTGCTTTCATTTGGAACAGAAGTATATTCTTAGCAAATGAATATAATTAATAGAGAATAGATTAGTCTATCAAGACATTTGGGAGAGCATGAAATGATCACCAACTATGCTATCAATGGTGAGTGTCTTACATGTATACTAAATGGCATCCTTGCTACCAAATCTGATGCTCCTGAATCCTGAAAGATGATTATCAGAAAACTTCTGCTTCTAATGGGAAGTGACATGTTTATCCAGATACATTACTTAACATCTCTTCCTTTGCCTTACTCTTACTTAGTCCAAATGGCTTCTCTTTTGATGAAACCTCATGTTCCTCACTCTATTCTCATCTTTTGTTTCTGTACACTTCAGGAATGCCTATCTGCTAGAACATTAAATTCAGTGTAATTCCATTATTCTCGTAGTTCAAACCTACCTTTTTTCAGAACTATAGTTTTATTAATTATTTCATTGACTGATGATAGAATATTACTAGCAATATTAAAACTGTCATTTTATTCATAAAGTAAATCAAAATTAAAGTTATTCAAGCTGAAAAGTTACCCATTAAAACTTTAAGCCTATCTGTAATCCTGGGATTGTTTTACTAAAGTTGACTTTAAATTTTTTATGAATCTATCCAATATCAAAAGTCTCTTCAAGGCAGTGAAGTCTGAATAAAGTGTTCTGACTCTGAAGGAGAAAATGCTAACTGCTGATTCTTTGGGCAAGTAAAGGCTTTGGAGAAGTCCACAAAGAATAGGGTACACTTTGAAAACAAATCTGCACATTGTAAAACAAACTGCAGAGTTCTTCAAAGTAAGAATACTGCAAAATCAGCATTAATCAAATTATTCTGCAATTAATGTTATCAGTCACACTCAGAATGTAACCTGCTAACATTTCTTTTCAGGATTTGTATTTTCATTTTGCAGCCACTGAGATTAAACCTTTTGATTTATACTTCATTTCAAGACATAATCCCACATATTTAAATTACTATTAATATAGCAAGATTTAGAAGCCTTTTCTCCACCTTGTGTAGTGATAAATTTGGCCAAGTTCTCTCTTGAAACTTCTACTTTCTTTCTTTCTTTCTTTCTTTCTTTCTTTCTTTCTTTCTTTCTTTCTTTCTTTCTTTCTCTCTTTCTCTCTTTCTCTCTCTCTCTCTCTCTCTCTCTCTCTCTCTCTCTCTCTCTCTCTCTTCCTTCCTTCCTTCCTTCCTTCCTTCCTTCCTTCCTTCCTTCCTTCTTTCCTTCCTTCCCCATCTCTCTCTTTCTTTCTCTCTTTGAAACTGCTGTTTCCAATACATACATGTGTATTGCATTTTGGTGGAAGACTGAATAGTTGTTTCCCACTGCAGTTTCATGGTGGTGCAAAGGAACACTGGGGGCATGTCTTTCTCAAATGCTAATCATGGCCTCATTCATGATGCTTTAGAAGTGAAAATTTTAATAACTGAATTCCATATATTTCTGAAGTCTGTTAAAATACCTGTTATTTGAGTGTATTTTGAAGAATGTTTTAAAGCAACTGAAAATGCTTATGTGCATTGCATAAACATTTTGTAATTGATTATGAAAGATATTATAATGGAAAACATTACGTGTTGATAGACATCTTTAAAAGAACACAGCTAGGACTTTAGTGGTAAATGTAATAGTTCATCAAATAAATAGTATTACTGTTGTAACATTTTCCTTTTATTTCAAGAAAAAAAGATAACAGATATTGAATTCTGAACATAGAGAAGAAATGGAACTGGATATCTTAAAAAATAGGACAACTTGATGAGAGAGTTCATGGAAAGTTAAAATATAAAAATTAAGAAAAGAGTATTCTTTATCACCTGTACAAGTTTTTGAGGCTGTACTGGATTTGGGCTCTTCAAACTAAAAATATTTTAAAAGCTTAGGTTTGCAGACACACACAGTAAGAAACGCCATAGTTTTAGTGAGGTTTAAGTGATTTTCCCCTCTTCAAAATACTGGTATACATTCACTGACAATTTCAAATCCATGTTCTGTGATCATTTACGATTTAGTAAAAAAAAAAAGTGGTGACTTTGAGGGATATTAAACATAGAATTTTAGAGAAAGAGACATATTTTGGAACATATTTTTATCATGTTAGGACTTAATTTAAGCACAGACACAACACAAAGCATAAACATACACATGAGCTTTTGATTTAAAATATTTTATCTCATTCTTAATAGTTGTTCAATCCAAATTAGCTTTAAATATAAGAATATATTGTCATCTCATGGTTTTATAAGTGAAATAAAATTAATAATAATTAATAAAAATTTGTATCAATAAGCATTTCTTTAAAATAAATTAACACTGCCTTCTGACCATAAAATTTTACTGCCTAACTTAAGGGCATGAAACATTTTGGTTCCTTGGCATCTCTTACAACCAAGAATAAAGTATATAATGATTTTGTTTGTCTGCATAAGGTTCTTAAAGTTTAATATTCATTTTAATAGCATTTCAGATGTCAGGTATCCATGGTACTCTTTCAGTGGTTCTGGAGGAACACATGTTTTAAGATATCAAAACACTAGGGAAATTTTCCAAGAATAATGCAGTTAGAGAGGTAGAAGAAGTCACAGGAGGTGATGATTCATGGATGAAAGAACAAGTTTTTAAAATAAACATACAAAAGATATCTCAATGAAAATATTAGTCAGAAAAGTTAAAAGTTAAGACACATTTGATACCATTTTATTTATTTATTTATTTATTTATTTATTTATTTATTTGGGTTTTTTTTTTTTTTTTTTTTTTTTTTTTTTTTGAGACAGGGTTTCTCTGTGTAGCTTTGTGCTGTTCCTAGATTTCACTCTGTAGACCAGGCTGGCCTCGAACTCACAAAGATCCACCAGGCTCTGCCTCCCAAGTGCTGGGATTAAAGGCATGCACCACCACCACCCAGCCTGATACCATTTTATTTCCCCTAGATCATCAACTATGAAGACTGATTATATCAAAGAGTGGAGAAAATGTGTATTAAGTAGTTTGGCGAGGGCCCAAAACTAGCTGTCCCACATTAAGAACCACAAGTTAATCTATTAAGCATTTGTCATCAGTTACATTCTAATATGGCAACACACTGGCACAGCAGTGTACTACTTATTAAAGGAACACAAAATAATAAAATCTTCCAAATTTTTCCAGAAAAGGAGAAAGTAGCATTCATATCAGCACAGGTTTTTTGTGATAATAAAACTGCAGGAACAACAAAAAATGAACACTGACAAGGAGTGAATGGTCAATAAAATAGTGGTTTGAGTATATGCTGCATATTTACAGGGAAGTAAGGAGCTACATGAAAGCTTCAGTTATTTGACAAAGAACACATCAATCTTGAGTGTTCAGTAACCATTCACCAAATAGCTACCTACAACAATGTATATTTTAATAACCATCAAAAGAAGTATATCAAAATACTTTGTGTGCATATAAATATGGAATAAAAGCATGGGCATCATAAATTAAAATTTATTTTACTATTATATCATTGATTAGAAGAAAAGGGTAGGCAAGGAAGATATGAAGGTAAAAGACAATTACTTGGTAGTAATTTTGAGTTTGGCCCTGGGTTTGTAGAAGTTTACAATTCCTGACAACTTGGTATTCATGTCACATGATAAGTTAAAGATAAAATAAAGGAACATATCTTAACAGTTTCAAATTAAATGATGATTTTACAGAGTTTTCACAGAATTTTGTTTGCTTTTATTCATTATCTGGGGAGCAAGCTTATTATTAAATGAAGTTGTAGTTGTACATACAGGAGGAGTATGCACCTTATGCTTCAGCAGATTGGGTGTGTTCATGGAAAAGACTTTCAATTTCCAGCAACATATTTTCATTTTTCTCTATTTCTATTGGCTAATTATGCATGATGTCTTATTAAATTTTAATACTATAAATATACTGTTAGTTAAAAAAAAATAGGTGTTCCCAGTTCATAAAGGATATTTTGTGAACCCTCTTTGAGACTTGAAGTATATTTACCAAGACAGCTTTCATTTCTGTCTGCCTCAGGGGAAGCCCTCTGCTGTCAATATGCCAGCAGCAGGTGAAAAGCTGGTGAGTTGAGGGCATAGTCACCGCATATCACAGATCCTCAAAGAAAAGCTATAGCTTCTGGCAAGGCCTCTAAATACTTGGAAGTGACCAATAACTAGGACATAAAAACGTGAAGTGTTTTGTTCAATAGCATCAAGAGGTGAACAAGTGACTGAGGAGCTGCTGAATACTTGGTAGGTCAGACAATATCATTGTCATCTTAAAAAAAAAAAAAAACTTGGGATTTCAAGGACAGAATCTGTGTGAGCACTTGATGCTGAACACATCACAAGAGAATCCATACCAGACTGTTTGAGTGGATGCAATTTCTAATAAGCCTTGCTAGGAGCCACTGCCTCTCAGGAAAACATGCCTGCTGTGGCATAAATTTCTTTCTCTGTCTTTCAGGAAACAACAGATAGAAAGCAAAGAAAAGATCATCATTCAGAGATTTAAAACCTTCAAGCCAAAAGAACAAGGAAGGCAAATTCCAGAAGCCCTGTCTTAAGCTGTGGTGCTAGATAAAAAAAATACTGCAACTATCTTCCTCTTAGTTATCTTAAAGTTGCAGCTGAATATGCTTTGATCCTTGGACATTTCACTTTCTCATGACTTTCGTTTACTCTACCGCCTTTCTTTTGTAGAAGGGTTTCAGGGATAGGGAAAACTGTCTATTTGTATAATTGTTCGTTAAGCTTAGCACTGTCCCACTAATTGGTCAAATGTGGCATGCAAATATAACCTTTCTCCACACACTTCCACCCTTTCTTCAAAGCGACTTTCTCGAAGGTCAAGGGTACATGACCAATGGACCCTAGAAGATGAAACAGCCTTGCCCTGCAGCCATACCCTGGCGCTAATGGACTCGGGCTGTAGCGGGACCGTAATGGATGACCTGTGCTCATCAGAGCGTTGACACACCATTATTTTCCTATCCGCAAACAAACATAAATATCCTGTTAAGAAGTACATAGGCTTACATCTTAATGTCTATGAAGTTGAAAATGAGGGGAAAAAAATGAAAGGCATTGTAGGAGTCTCAAAGTGAATGGTAGAAGTTTCTGGTTGCTCTGATAAAATGGAGTAGGAAAAGAAGTCCCTGAAAGATGGTGTCATGACCCCCTTCATTGAGGTTTCTCGGGACAATACATTACTTCTCTGTTCTTGTCTACATCCAGTCTTCACATACATCATATCCCACGGAATTACACTGAGGCCACCAAGCCTGATAAGGGATAAGTCACCTGTTGACTGAATGTATCCTATAAAATGGTCAGTATAATTTTGTTAGATGGTACATGTGTTTTCTGACATAGCAAATTAACTTTGGCATCATTCTGGGAAAATGTCTATAAATACCCAGATGTTTGTTGTGGTTGAATTCAAATAAAATTTTATTTGTGAACGTAAGTGTCCACATGTCATATATGTGTCTAAATGTTCATATATTTTGCCAGACATGAAATACAAATTAATTTAATGCTGTTTAAAGCAACTTTGTTAATTCATTCCTAGATTTCAGGCATCCTGTCTCAAATTAAAAGTGAACAAATACATCATTTCTCCAGTTTAATCTATACTCTGGATTCACATCTCTCACACACTGCAGAGTGATAGTAGGCCCACTAAGCTTGGTAAGGTCTATATCACCTCTTGACTGATTTCATCCTATAACCAAATCAATAAATAATGGACTTATCACATTATTAAGAGATATACTGTCAGTAATAACTGAGAAATATGGTAACATGTTCAATTTAACCTGAGGCAATTTTTATATTCTCAAATAAAGCATGATAAATTCATTATTTTCTGTATTCACATCCACATATGACTGACTCCCAATAGGCATGGACGCAGTTTTTAACATTATTACATTTTCTTGCTACTAGATGAATAAAGTATAAGGAAATTTTGAAAAGGATTCTCAAGAAAAAAATGATGAAAAATGGAAATGTGCAGTTTTTGCAGATATCACAACAGTGTGTTTTGCTTTATAAATATTATTAACTAATGCTCAGCCAGGAAAGATGTACAGGTGTGGTGACTAGTCATAGGTTCTGGGAATTTAAGCAATTCTCTATCTACATTATAAATCTGGTCAGTTCCTTTAGAAGCACACTCCAAATAAATCTTAGAATTAATGTTCTACATCTACATCAAGAAATCTAAATTTCAGAGGTACCTCTGAATAACTGAGTAATGGACAAGGTATGTATAATTATAATGCTGTGAGTTCCTGTTGAAGGCTTCCTTTTCAATATTCAACTATCATCAAGGAAGTCACTGCATAACAACAGCTATTTCTCTATTTTCATCTCTGGCTCAAAGAACTGTCCAATTCTTCTTTTTCTATGTATACCTCTTAGTTCCAGACTCTATGAATTACTATGCAGGTAGCAATGATTTGAAAGCTATTCCCTCCCTTACAAATTCCAGCAGTGTGGGTTTTGTTCTATAATTGTATTTATTCTTTGTTTAATTATTTTATCATTTAAAAAATACCATTCACTAAGTCCATGTCTATCTGAAGTAACAAGCATTTTTTTTTTTTTTTTTTTTTTTAGTTTGCACTGGGTGTTCTTTTTCCTTCCACATCCCTTAGATTGCTTACATCTGATTATTTCTTGTCACACATTCTGACTGCAATTAATGATACTTTTCCTCCTATACCATTTCTGCCAGCAGGCACCAGGATTGTGATTTCCTTTTATTTACAGCTCATTTGCATTCTCACCTGATATGTTGCACCATCACAGAAAGCCGTGCTTCCCACTGAACCCAATTACTCCTACTGTGCAAAGATGAGTGGTCTTGAGCATCCCCTGTGAAACAGGCAACATATGGCTGCTACCATTAACACAGCTGGAACATCTGTGTATGCATGCATGCTGAGTGTGCATTACTTTCATGGCATATACATATTTGAGTCTCCAAGGATGTACAGGGGAGCAAGGCTTGCAGACAATGTAGCAAGGAAATATGAAGTGCTGTTGAGTAAAGCATCTTTCCAGTGACAGTACCCACTCTGTCCTGCTTTCGCAGTTGGGTAGAGTTAATCAGTTTTTTCCATCTCTTCACAACTAAATATTCTCAAAACTGAAGAGACTGTAGCATATAAATGCTAACCTTTGGTTCAACATGTATACATCATCCAATATGTTAAAAACAATTAAAGAATATCATTGTAACAATTATTCTAACAATATGTGCTCATCAGTGCTCTAAAGTCTTTACATTAATCATACTCCTAAATGTTATAAGAATGACATATAGTAGGATTTCTTATTATGTAAATTCATAGACAAGTAGTGAGAGATACAACTTTATCACTATAATATGCAAGGCAGGTGAATAAAACCTTAAGATGTAACTTTCATTATTATCATCTATTTGCTTAAGATATTTATAAAGAAGTTTTAAATAAATCTATATCAAGGGTAAATACAATACATTTAATAATTTAATTCTCCTTAAAAACATCTCAAAAGTGAATTACTGTCATTAAGACTTATAGATTTTATTTGTATAATTTATTTTTAGTAGTGATAGCAAGTAAGTGTTGAAGACATACCTGTGAAGGTAATAGGGATTCTAGGGATTCCAGAGAACAGAAAGAACATGGGGACAAATATTAACTAGACTAAATGAAAATAAAAGTAACTATAGTTTTCTTTTCACACATCAGTCAGTGGCAACCAACTAATTGAAAATGTTTTATTCTTGCCAAAGAAAGAGGGAAGGTTCTGAAGGCATGTGGTTACTGTTGTAAAGAGTAAGTATGAGAGAAACATGGAGAAAATAATGCAATGAAAAAAAAGTGGCCACATCATTCTGTTAATATGGGAAGATAAAATTTCCATCCTATTTTGGGTTGATATGAGACAGGAATAAACAGATCTGTGATCTATAGACAGGTATGTTTACAGGAGTGTATATTGCCACTTGGCTTCTTTAATGAAAGGACTAACTGTTCAAAGCAAAATATACAAGGTTGTGGCTTGTGAATGACAAAGAAACAGAGTGACAAGCCAAGAAGCTCTGAAGAATACACCCAATGAGCAACAAGAAACCAAAAAAAAAAAAAAAGAAAAGAAAAGAAAAGAAAAAAAGAAAAAGAAAAAGAAAAGAAAGAAAAAAAGAAAAAGAAGAAGAGCTCTGCCAGGAAAACAAAGTCTGAGGTAGATGGATACTGAACAAAGATTCATGGAAATTATCCAAAACAAATGTTTCATAAATAAACATTTTAATCCTCCATTGATTTGTGAATTACTTCTTAATAATCTGAACTAGCTTTATAACATACAGAGAAACATATAGAATAAGTTCTTCTTATGTAAATCTCTATATCACTACAATACAAATATACTGCATGTAAGATGAGTAGACAATGTATGTTACACAGAGGATTTTTTGTATAAATAAGGGATGACAGCATTGCTCTAAAGATGAAGAACCTTTTTTATAATTCTATACATAAGGACAAATTTCTTTGTCTTTCAATATTATCTACTGAATGATGACACCATTATTGTATAAATCATTGAGTTCTAAATGGGAATATTAAATATGGAAAAATAGAATTCATTAAATAAAATTTATTATATTCTTTTCTTGATCCATATATTTACAGTATATATAGTGGTTGTGTGTAATTAATGTCATATATTCATAAGTGTATGAATTACATTTAGATATTTTGTCATAATATTTTATGATATAATTGTAATGGATATATATTTGTGTATGTGTGTCAGTGTGAAGAAAAATTAAGAAATTAATTTAGCTTTAGTTTTCACTTTAAAATACATGATTTTTATACTCACCTTCAAAGTTTCAATTTTTACAATAGGTCAGAACTATACTTTCTATCAAATTCTTTATAACACAGTACATCTAGAGAAATATGAACATGGTTAAATTGTTTTAACTTCTTATTTAAATAATTTAATTTAATTTTACATATCAGCCATGGGTTCCCCTGTCCTCCCCCTCCCACCCTCACCTCAGCCTTCCCTCCAGCCCAGCCCCCATTCCCTTCTCCTCCAGGACAAAGACTCCCTTGGGGATTCAGCTCAACCTGGTAGATTCAGTCCAGGCAGGTCCAGTCCCCTTCTTCCAGGCTGAGCAAAGTGTCCCTGCATAGGCTCCATGTTCCAAACAGCCAGCTCATGCACTAAGGACAGGTCCAGGTCCCACTGCCTGGGTGCCTCCCAAACATTTCAAGCTATTCAATTGTCTGCCTGATCCAGCTGGGAGCTCCTCCACTATTGGTTCATAGTTCATGTGTTTCCATTAGTTTGGCTATTTGTCCCTGTGCTTTTTCCAATCTTGGTTTCAACAATTCTCGTTCATACAATCCCTCCTGTTTCTTGACAATTGGACTCCTGGAGCTCCACTTGGGGCCTGGCCAAGGATCTTTGCATCTACTTCCATCAGTTATTGTCCTATTCCCCTGATCTCTCGGTTTTCACCCCAGTATCTGGCTCTATCTTTTTTATTAATTAAGACAGTTACAAAGTCATATTATATTTAATAAACTATTATTTGATCATGTTGCAGGTTTATTTCTCCACATGTCATTAGTACAGTACAACACATGTTGTTTATTCACAGTAATGAGTGGATGAGAGATTTTTCACAAATTCTGATAATAATCAGTATAATTAAAATGACTCTAACAATATTATTTGTAGGTATTACGCTGTTAATTTTTCAGTATGAATCTTGGGTAAAATAAAATTAAACTAGCAATAATTACCTTGAAATGTAATTTAGAAAAACAATCTACTTCTGATGCTAAGCATTGGGTGTGGCTCTCTTGCTACATGACAGCATAGTTTCATTTGCTTTAACATTTCAACAGTTTAGAAGCATACCTGTTTAAAAACTACTGCAACAGAAATATCTCAGGAAATACTTTTTTGTGTGTGTGTGAACTCTAGGATATTTGAGTTGTGATAGTCTCTTTTATCTATCTATTTTCTCTACAGAAAAATATACAGGTTAAAAATAATTAATAGATATTTTGAAATAAATGATTATATCCATATTTTAGAAAAAATAAGTTGGTCACAAAGAATAAAAGCTACTACTGCAAGCCTATGAGCATCTGGTTTTTAAAAAACTGATTCTGTAGATATTTTCATATTCCTGGCATTAGCTCAATATGTTCTTAGGGACATTCCTGTGAGAAGCCTTCAAGAGGCAAGACTTTATAAAAATGAAACAAACAAACAAAAAATCCCTGTATTACTTTTGTGTGCAGTGTTTAGATTTTGATGCTCAGGCTGTTTTCCCTATGGCATGACCTTTGTCTCCAAAATTCTATCTGCTAGACCGAAAAGAATTCTTCTAGCAAATTCTATTATTTTTTGCTTATCACACTAACTGAATTAAAAGTAGTCAAATGTTACCATATTGTAATTCTCTTCATCTTTATTTAAAAAGAAAGATGTGGTTGCTTTAAAATAGCGTAGAGACATTAGATTATTGTTGAAATGTTAGTTATCTCACTCTGGGAACTGAAAACTTATAGGTAAGTACTTTTTCACCATGACTATAATATCCTATGTGATTTATGGTTAAGATTTCATAAATATTTTAAATAAATCAAATAAACTAAGCCATCTACTAGAAAGTAAACAGTGAGTAGCATTTACACTATTTATAGCCACTTGAATTTTGTGATTGTCATTATGTCAACACAAACTTGTATTATCTGTGTGAATTTTAATGAGACTTCCAGCAATGAAGAAGGGTTCAGTTCATTTTTTACTGTGCTCAGAAATAGTTTTCTGGTAGTGCTGAGAGATACCTCACTGGAGATCTGATTTATATTCAAATAAATAACTTAAAAATGAAAACTCTTATGCTACATTGCCCTTAGCTAACATTGTTATGCTAATCCCAAATATGCATTATACATTCAGAAGCTTAAATGATCAACAGTAGTTGCATGTTTTCTCCTGAATAATGATATTTTTTGCCAAATTTTAAAACTGGACAAAATAAGTTTTCCATGTGTATTTTTAACTAGAGCTAATGTACTAAATAACAAAGTAAGAAGAAAAATACATGCTTAAAATAGATTTGCAAAATCAATTCCAAATAAATTTTATAGTTTTTCACATCAAAATGTAAGTGGAATTGGGAGTTAAATTTAGAAGATGTAGAAAATCATTTAAACATAGATTATGTTTTCTCAGTAACTTTAATCCATATTACACTTGAATACATTCAACTTATGGAGCAGAAAATCCTTGAGATGAATGTGAATTTTGTAAAGTAAAACAATCAATCATTTACTGTGATTAAAATGAATCTTAAAAGGTAGACCTGTGAATTTGGGGACAGGAGGGCATACACATGCACAAGGAAATATATGGTTGTGGAATGGACAAAGCAAAGAAGAGATGAGGTCTTGGCAACAGTTGGGGAAAATGAAGTGGATTTTAAGAAGAGTAAGCAGTGGTACGTAGAAGTATTTGGAGGGAGGAGTGAGAAGAGTGAAGTGATATACTTATTAATCTCAAAAATATATATATTTTTTTCCATAAAAGGTAATGGACTGGCTGAAGAGTAAGTAAGCACATAATATGCACAATGGCCAATGGCATGATAAAATTCACTACTGTGCAAAAGCTATATGCTCTGAAAATGGTTCAGTAGTTAAAACATGCTTTTAAGATAATTAGCTATAAGATTTATAACAAATTTTTATAATTTATGTATTTTTAAAATGGTATATTAGTTTTTATATATATTTAATTAATTTTGGGTAAATGAAAATAAAAGACAACTAGCAAAAATGTAAAATGTTCAAACTAATATTTTATGAATCATAACACAGTTGTAACCAACAGTCAACATATATTTCTATTGGTTTGTAAATTATTAATACAATTAGGTTTATATGATATCAAACTGCCTGATGATTTAATTTTCTTTATTTTAAATTAAAAGAAACTCATTAAAAATTACTTTAGATTCAAAGCTCATATTTGTGTTATATGTGAGTCACTATAGAAATTTACATGATTTCTCATGACTTTCAAGTTTTGCTTAATAATATAATTTATTTTATATCATAGTAATTTTAGGTATTAATTTACTGCCATTGGAAGTAAATCTTTGGTAACAAATAGAACATGAACAATGGCAGAAGTGCTTTTTCCCTCTAAAAATACAAGTATACTTCAAATTGTTAATGAGTGCAAGCATGGTGGTAGATGCTTTGAATTCTATCACTGAGAAGGCTGAGACAGAAATATCACACGCTGTAAATAAGACAGTTTCCATGGTGAGCTCCAGGAGGAAGTGGGCAGAAGTGTGAGATCTTCATTTAAAAATAAATAAACAGAAAATAATGTTAATGAAACCCAGTATGATCCTTTCATATCATTCATAAACAAAAACTAGCAAATAGTCAATCGTGCTTAGCCAAAGTGTGTCTCTTTCTAAATGAATGTACACAGGTGTACATAGTCATCTCATCAACAAACTTTCCTGATGATCTGACATCTACATGGCCACACAGCCTGCTATGTAGACAGCCCACTAATAAGATGATAAAGTTAGAGCTAAGTACTTACTCTACAACACCAAGGACTGCAGTGACATAAAAAATATTCTTTCCCTGGGGAAAACTTTGCCCCAATGAAACATGGACATTGTTATGTTGCATACTATTTTTATATCAGGCTACTACTGTAGAGACCAATATCAATGCTTGAAGGTGATGGGTTTCTGACCTTGCAGTACTCTTTGTGAGCTGATAGTCTTAGCAGTTAGTCTTAGATTTGGTTGTCTTCGCTAATTCTTTTCACATTAGCTGAGTTGAAGGAGGCTGAAAACTTTTAATCTGGCTTCAGTGATTTACTTGGGCATTTCTACTGTATGTATTTTCACACAGCTGGGTGTTTGGCCATGGGAAAACGAAACCTCATGTTACAAAAAACAATCACAGAAAGTTAAACCAAAGATGTAGACCAAGTGTGAAATAGAATGCACACTAAAACACAGTTGATTAAAGGGAAAGACTTTCACTTGGAATAGAATATACTTTGTGTATGTGAAACAAATGAGATATTTTATTATAATACTAATGTCACAAATTTTGAAAGAAAGGTGTGTGGGTAAAAATGCATCTGCATAAGGCTTTAGGTTTGTCAAATAAAAATAAAATATTGTAAAAATATTTGTAAAAATATTGTAAGAAATGTTGTAAAAATTTTTACAACAAAAAATAAATACAATTAGATAATCTTTAGAAGTTTTCACTAAAAACCAGGTTTTAAAAAAAGTGTCTCCAGGACAAATTAATATAACTCTCAAAAGTTTCAGTTTTTGAAATTAGAAACTATTGTTAGCATATAGACAACAAAGATGACATGTGCACATTAGCACTTAAGTATAAATTCAAAGAAAAACTTAAATGACAAAATGTTTCTCTTCACTTCTGTATACTAGATGTAAAACAAAGATGACTAGACTGCTACACAACTCCAGGGAGGCTACCTAGAAAACAGGACCCTAGGAAAGACACAGGGATTGCCCAATGACAGAGAAGTGGATGAGATCTACATGAACAACCTGGACGAGAGTGGGAGTAATGAAGGGCAAGATTTGAGGGAAAAAAAGCTTAGGGGAGCAGGAGATCCCAGCTGGATCAAGAACAGAAAGGGAGAACAAGGAATAACAGACCATGATGAATGAAGACCACATGAGAACAGGAAGAAGCAAAGTGCTAGAGAGGTCCCCAGAAATCCACAATGACACATCCACTATAGACTACTGGCAATGGTCGAGAGAAAGCCTGATCTGACCTAGTCTGGTAATCAGATGGCCAAACACCCTAACTGTTGTTCTGGAACTCTCATCCAATAAATGATGGAAGTGGATGCAGAGATCCTTGGGCAGGCCCCAGGTGGAGCTCCGGGAGTCTAATTGTTGAGAAAGAGGAGGACTGTATGTGTGAGAATTGTTAAGACCAAGATTGGAAAATCACAGGGACAAATAGCCAAACAAATAGAAGCACATGAATTATGAACCAAAAGCTGTGGAGCCCCCAGCTGGATCAGGCCCTCTAGATAAGTGAAACAATTGAATAGCTTGAACTGTTTGGGAGGATCCCAGGCAGTGGCACCCGGAACTATCCTTAGTGCATGAGCTGGCTGTTTGGAACCTTGGACTTACACAGGGACACTTTGCTCAGCCTGGAAGGAGGGGACTGGACCTTCCTGTACTGAATCCACCAGGTTGAATTGACTTCCCAGGGGAGTCTTGGCCCTGGAGGAAATGGGAATGGAGGGGAGGGGCTGCGAGGAAGGTTGGGGTGGGAGCGGGAGGGGGGAGGACAGGGGAATCCATGGCTGATGTGTAAAATTAAAACACAAATATAATAAACAAAAAAAGGAGAAAAAATCTGAAAGTAAACAAAATTAAATATATACCCATAATTGACATATGAGTATATAACTATTTCCCATTTCTCTAAAATAATATCTTTTATTCAACAAGAAAAGAATAAGGATTCAGTAAGCTCTGTAAAAATTATTTTATAGCCTATTATGCTCATAATTTTATAAATTAAGGCATCATTTTCAAGATATACTATACAGAAATCAGTGTTTGTATGATGTAAATCAAACAAAATGAAGCTTCAAAATAAAAACAAGGCCTCACCATATCTCTTTTGATAAAGGTGACTTTTAGGAACATAAATTTCTTGTGATGTAAAATGTGGCTGCTTCAGCCATTAAATCCAATGCAGTGTGGAGATGTAAGAAAATATTATTGATTTTGAGCATTATTTGAACTCAGCAAAATATTTAAAATGGTCTTTAAATGATCTTCTCTGTGGTAACAATATCTATAATTTGAACAGAATTCATAAAAGGAAAAAAATGTTAAGTCTCATGTAAAAGAAATGGTGATTTAAGAGTTCTACTGCCCAATTTTTGCAGAAATTTTAGAAAAAGCACAATTTAAGGATAGTTTAATTTTCAAAGACTCATTTTACCTGTCTCTTTGGAATTACAGTATGTATAAGCCTAAACTCATAACTGTTTCTCTTGCTGTTATCAGGCATGTTCATTGCTAAAATGTATTGGTGCCTAAAAAAAAAAAAAAAAAAAAAAAAAAAAAAAAATCTTGCTCTAGGAATCTGTCTGAGGTCTTCCACTCCATAAAGAAATAATGCTATATAATGAACAAGTCAATTAGCTTGTAATAAAAATATTACAAATATGATAATGTAAGTGCCCCTCCTCTGTCAACTTATCCCAGCCCATACCTCTGGTGAAGCCTCTGCCTCCTCCTCCACTATTGGCCAGGTCAATATCTTGAACCACAGATAAGACTGCCCTGTACTTCACCCATACTCCATGAACATAACTCCAACAGCCCTTCCTTTCCTCATCACCATACTCTTTCTCAACCTCTGATGGAAGACTTCTAACCTATCAGAGGCCAGGCCAACATCCTGAACTTCAGAGTCCCAGCCAACTCCATGAAAACCAGATAGAAATCTTCTATCCCACTAGAAGCAAGGCTAGAATCCTCAACCCCAAATGACTCCTGGCCAGATCAGAGACTACATGTATAGCCAGAATTCAAGCCTCAAACTTAAACATCAGCTCCCTGTTGGATTAGAAGCCATCCAGGCCATCAGAAGTCCAGTCCCCATGGTGGGTGCAGACTCTCTACTTAACAATAGACTTCAGCAGCCAGAAAACCAGAGAAGAAATGGAAGCAAAGGAAGGAAACACCCATTCAACAAAGACAAATACAGAACCTGTTTTCATTCCAAATCTAGATGCCTAAATGTAAGTGTCTGAATACAAAAAACAACAGCCTTGGCAATATGTCACCACCAGAGTCCAGCTATCCTACAATAGCAACAATCTGAGTTGAAGCATAAGAAAATGATCTTAAAGCCAAACTCCTTAAGAGGAAATGAATAAGTCCTTTAAAGAAATCAAGGAAACAGATATAAAAATATTGGAGGAAATCAACAAATTTCTTAAAGAATGTCAAGAAAAAAGCAGTTGACAGAAAGGAATAAAACTGTTCAAAACCTAAGATGGAAATGGAAGCAATAAAGAAAACAAAAACAGAGAATTCTGGAAATGGAAAATCTAGGTAAACAAACAGGAACTACAGATGCAAGCATCAGAAACAGACAAAAGACAGAAGAGAGAATCTCAGTTGTTGAAGAAACAATAGAAGAAATAGATAGATTGGTCAAAGAGAATGTTAATTCAAAAAAATGCCTGACCCAAAACACCCAGGAAATCTGGTACAAGATGAAAAGACCAAGCATTATAATAATAAGAATAGAAGAAGTAGAAGATTCTCAGCTCAAGGGCCCAAAAATATTTTTAACAAAATCATAGAAGAAAAACTGTCTAACCTAAAGAAGTACATGACTATAAAGGTATAAGAAGCTTATAGAACACCAAATAGATTGGTCCAGAAAAGAAAGACCCCTCACCACATAATATTCAAAACTCTAAACACACAGAACAAAGACAGAAAATTTAAAGCTGCAGGAGAAAAAGGCCAAATAACATAGAAAGACTGAGCTAATAAATTTAAACCTGACTTCTTAATGGAGACTTTAAAAGCCAGAAGGGCCTGAACAGATGTCCTACAGACTCCAAAAGCCCACAGATGCCAATCTGTAGCTTTTACCATACCCAGGAAACTTTCAATCACCAGAAATGTGATTTCCATGATATTTAGCATGATATTTCATGTTATAGTCAAATTATATAGTATCTATCCATGAACTCAGCCCTATATAAGTTACTAGAAGAAAATCTCCAACACAAGGAGATTAAATATACCCATGAAAACACAGGGAATAAATATTCTCACACCAGCATAACCCAAACAAGGAAATACACATATACATACACACACATACACACACACATACACACACACACATACACACACACACACACACACACACACACACACACACACACAGACACTACCACAAAATAAGGGATATTAACAATTAGTGATAACTGATACCTCTCAATATCAATGGTCTCAATTCCCCAATACAAAGACACAGACAAATAGAATGGATGAAAAAGCAAAACCATCTTACTGATGCATACAAAGAACACCTCAACATCAAAGATAGATTTTATCTCAAAGTAAAAGTTTAAATAAAAGATTTTTTTCAAGAAAATGGCTCCCAAAAGCAACCTGGTATTTTCTAATGTTTAACATATTAGGTTTCAAAACAAAATTAATTACAATATTTGGGGGAAGACATTTTATACTCATGAAATGAAAAATCCTACAAGATGTCATTTCAATTCTTAACATCTATTTGCCAAATATAAGGGTAACCAAGTATTTAACAGAAACACTTCTAAAACTTAAATCACACATTGACCCTCACAAGTGGATAGTGGGAGACTTCAATACTATACTCTCACCAATGGACAGATCATCCAGACAAAAATGAAACAGAGAAATACAGAAGCTAACAGACTTTATGACCCAAATGAACATATTGGATATCTACAGATATTTCACCCAAACATAAAAGAATATTCTTTATTCTCAACACTTCATGGAATGTTCTCCAAAATTGACCACATATTCATTTAGTCACAAAACAATTCTCAACAGATACAGGAAAATTGAAATAAATCCCTGTATCCTATCAGACCATCATGTATTAAAGCTAGATTTTAACAGAAACAGAAACAACAGAAAGCTTAGCATTTCGTGGAAACTGAAGAATTCTCTACTAAATTACTACTGGGTCAAGGAAGAAGTTAAAAAAAAAAAAGATATTAAGGACTTCCTAGAATTCAGGGCAAATGAATGCATAACATACCCAAACTTATGGGACACTATAAAAACAATGATAAGAAAGTTCATAACACTAAGTGCCTTCATAAAATATTTGAAGAGATCTCATAATAGCAATTTAACAGTACAACTGAAACCTCTAGAACAAAAAGAAACAAACACACTCAAGAGTATTAGACAGCAGGAAATAATCAAATAAAGGGTTGAAATCAATAAAATAGTAACACAGAGAACAATACAAAAAATCAATGAGACAAAGAGTTGATTCTTTGAGAAAATCAACATGATAATCAAAACCTTATTCAAACTAACTAAAAGACAAAAAGAGAATATCTAAATTAACAAAATCAGAAACAAAAAGAGAAATATTACAAGAGATATTGAAGAAATCTAGAGAATCTTTAGGTCAGACTTCAAAAACCTGTACTCCACAAAGTTGGAAAATTTAAAAGAAATTTCTTCATGGATACCACTTTATAAAATTAAATCAAGATCATTGTTATAAACAATTTAAATATAACTATAACCTCTAAGGAAACAGAAGCAGTCATTAAAAGTCTCTGAACCAATAGACCTGGATGATGCAATTTGACACAGAGAAGTGCTAGGAACCCACAGGTTAACCTTGGCTCGTATAAAGACCTCTTCAGGCCTACCTGGAGCCTGTGTCAAGAGGTGGGTGGATGCTTTATGATGAGCAAACTATGGTAGAGAAATGGGAAAGAAAGAGAATGTTTCATGTACTGTGGAAAGAGGTAGAACGGAAGAAGTGAAGGTAAGGTGTAGGTTTATATGGGTGGTCTACTTGCCACCCATGGCCATAATGAAGTCTATCCCAGGCTACTATCAAGGGCCATGTTTGAGCCCATGATCATATCACAACCAGGGTCTGGGTTGACTTCCATAATCCATGCTGCTACTAAGGGCCACAAGAGTGCCCAGTATACCTGTGGCCATGTAGATGTCAGAGGGTCAAGTACCATACCACTGCCAGAGCAACACTGATCTGAATAGCCTGGGTTGTCACCCAGAGCCATGGTGTTGTCCAGGCCTGTTCTGCTGACAAGAACCATGTTTGGGTCTGTGGCCCTAGAGCAGCCAGGGTCTGAGTTGATATCCATGGCCTGTGGCAACTAATGACTATGTGGTTGTCCAGGGTCTGATAAGCCACCTGAGACTGTTTGTTTCTGAGGGCAATGTTGCAGCTAGGGCCATATAAATCTTGGTGGCCTATGATGCTGCTATCTCAGGCCATGGTGGCATTTGGGCCAGAGCTGCAATTGAGGGCAATAACTAGGTCTATGGACCTACACTAGCCAGGGTAGATATCTATGGCTCCTGTTACCATCAAAAGCCATGCAGATGGCCAAGGGCTGGGCTGCCACCTGGGGCATTTTGGAGCCCAAGAGCCATGATTTGAGTGGGCTGCACTACCACCTGGAGCAATGGTGACATCCAGGTTTGGCAGGTGGTAAGTAACATGTCTGGATCCACAGTCCTATGATAGTTGGGGTCTGTGTAGAAGTTCTAAGGCCATGTTGCCACCAAAGGCCCCACAGAAGCCCAGGATCTGGGCCAAACCTGTGGCTTTGTTGGTGTCCAAGGTACTTGTCCCTGCTAGAACCATGCTGATCTGAGTGGCCTGTGCTGCCACCTGAAGCCATGTTGGCATTAGGGACCAAGCTGCTGCCAAGGGCCAGGTCTGGAGTACATAACGTGAAATTTCCAAAGAATCAATAAAGAAATTATGTCAGTTCAAAAAAAAAAATCTCCCAAACAAATATGACAGTTTTAACATAGAATTCTATCAGACTTTCAAAGAATAGCAAATACTACTACTCTTCAAATTATTTGACAAGATAGAAACAGAAGGAACATTGCCAAATTATTTTTATGAAGTCTCAGTCCCTGATACCCAACCACACAAAGACTAAACAAAGAAAGAATTACTGACCATTTTCTCCCAAGAACATTGATGCAAAAATACTCAAAAAAAAAAAAAAAGAAAAATCAAACCCAGAAATAAATCCAAAAGATCATGCACCATTATAAAATAGGCTTCATCCCAGAGATGCAAGGATGGTTCAACCTATGAAAATCTGTCAATATAATTCACCATATAAACAAACTGAAAGAAAAATCCTAATGATCATCTCAGTTGATATTGAAAAAGTCTTTTACAAAATCCAACACCCCTTCATGATAAAAATCTCCAAATGACCAGGGATATATCTAAACATAATAAAGGCTCATATAGATAGCTAATGGGCAACCTCAAATTAAAAGGAGAGAAAATTATATCTCCTAAAACAAAGAACAAGACAAGGCTGTCCATTCTCTCCATAGACTTGCAATTTAATACTTAAATACTTAAAGTTCTAGCTAGAGCAATAAAGGCAACTTAAGGAGATCAAGGGGATACAAATTAGAAGAAGTCAATATATCCATATTTATAAATGATATTATAGTATATGTAAGCAACACCCAAAATCCTACCAGGGATCTACTTCTGCTGATAAATATCTTTAGTGATGTTCTCAAAAAGAGAAAAACCAGTAGCCCTTCTATATACAAACAATAAATAGCATGAGAAAGAAATAAGGGAAAAACACCCCTCTCAACAGTGACAAATATTATAAAATATCTTAAGAAACCCTGACCAAGCAAGTGAAAGACCTGTATGACAAGAAATTGGAGAATATGTCTGAAGATGGAAAGATCTCCCCATGCTCATGGATCAATAGGATTAACGTGGTAAGAAATGGTCATTTTACCAAAAGCAATCTACAGATTCTATTCAATTCCCTTTAAAATTCCAACAGAGGGCTGGAGAGATGGCTCAGCCATTAAAGGCTAGGCTCACAACCAAAAATATAAAATTCCAACAGAATTCTTTGCAGATATTGAAAGAAAAATTCTCACCTTCATATTGAAAAACAAACAAACAAACAAAAGAACAGGATAACTAAAACAGTTCTTTACAAAAAAAAAATAAAAAAACAACAAAACAAAACAAACAAAAAAAAACCTGCCAGAAGTCTCACTACCCCTGATCTCAAACTCTGCTATAGAGCTACAGTAATAAAAATTGCCTCAAATGGCTGCACCAAGCTCTGCTGACTCCCATCGGAGGTCTTACCTTGTCAGAGCAGGGAATGGGAGATAGGATGAGATGGGAAGGCTGGGGGGATAGGAGGAGGGAAAAGAGGGAGATATGTGGTTTGTATGTAAAATGAATAAAATTTTTCTTTATTAAAAAGTACTACACTGTATTGACATAAAAATAGACAGGTGGATCAATTGAATCAAATCAAAGACCCAGTTGTAAATCCACATGCCTATGGACACCTGATTTTTGACAAAGAAACCACAGTTATACAATAGAAAAATGGAAGCATCTTCAGCAAATGGTGATGGTCTAACTGGATGTCTGCATTTACAAGAATGCAAATAGATACATATCTCTCATCCTGAATAAAACTCAGATCTAAGTGGATCAAAGACCTCAACACAAATCCAGATACACTGAACCTGACAGAAGAGAAAATTCGCCATAACCTTGAACATATTGGCACAGGAGACAACTTCCTAAATAGAACACCAATAGTACAGGCACCGAGATCAACAATTATTAACTGAGACCTCATGAAACTACAAGGCTTTTGTAAGGCAAAGGACACTGTTAATAGAACAAAATAGCAGCATATAGAATGGGAAAGATCTTTTCTAACTCCATATCAGACAGTAGGCTGATTTAGAGAACCAAAATTCTGTATTTCAGAAAACCAATTTTAAAAAAAATGGAGTACATGAGGGATCACATGGGCATAGGGGGAAGAGAGTACTGAGAGAGCTGACTAGAAACGGGTCATTTCAGGGTCAGGTAGAATTCTGGTGCAAGGGAAACTCCCAGGAATCTACAAGGACGACGCAAGCTTTGACTCCAAGCAATAGGAGATATGTAACCTGAACTGGCCACTTCCTGTGACCAGGCAAGATTACCAATGTGGAGGGATTGTGACACTAACTCAGCCACATAACCTTAGACCTACAATCTGTCTGATTTATGGGATATTCTGGGGTAGGGTGAGACAGATTGTTGGAGTGATCAACCAATGATTGGTCCAGCCTGAGACCTATGCTGGGAGAGTGAGTTCATGGCTCACACTGCCTGGAGCACTAGGACTCACAGGCTGGATGACCTAGATACCTATCATAGAACCAAGCACAACCTAAGACACAAAATTGTCAAAGTAATGATGCCTGATAGTATTCTCTTATACTCATAGATTGGCACCTATTCCAATTGTCATCAGAGAGGGTTCAGCCAATAACTGATGGAAACAGATGTATAGACCCACAGCCAAGCATTAGGTAGAGCTTGCAGAATCCTGCTCAAGAGAAAGAGGAAGGAGTGCAGGAGCCAGAGGTATGAAAGAAAGACATCACAAGAACACCCACAGGCACTAACCTGGACTCATAGCAGCTCACAGAAACTGAACAGACAACCAAGGGGCCTGCATGGGATGGACTTAGTCCCTCTGCACGTATGTGACAGTTGTATAGCTTGACTTTCTTGTGGGCTCCTAACAGTGGGAGCAGGGGCTATGTTGACTCTTTTGCTGGCTTTTGGAACTCTCTCATATTGAGTTGCCCCCCCCCCCCCCCCAATCCTTAATACAAGGAGATGTGCTCAGTCTTACTGCTACTTGACACTCATTGTCTTATTGATATCTATGGGTACCCTGCCTTTATCTGAATAGAAATGCAGGAAAAGAGGATTTGCAGGTCAGAGGGGGAGGTGGAGAGTGGGACTACGTGTAGAGGGGGGAGGGAGAACTACATTTGAGATCCAAAATAAATAAATAAATTTAAAAAAAATACAAAAGAAATAAAAATGTGTGTATTTTCATATATTTTACAAGTGGGCTGGAGAAATGGTTCAGCAGTTTAGGGCATGTACTGCCTTTGGAAAGGATGTGTGTTCAGTTTCCATCACTCAAGTCAGGTGACTGAAAATTGCCTGTAACTCCAGCTTCAGGATACCCTAGGCTATCTGAAGCAAGGAGACATATTCCTACAGAAACACATATGCTTAGACAAACATACTTAAAACATTTCAAGCATTTGCATAACCATTCAATGTTCTAAGTCAGGGGACCTTAATATAAGCAAGCATAAGAAACATTTTGAAGGCTGTTCAATTTCTTCCACTGCCCATAACAACTAAGAAACCCTAAATGGGAATGAAAAAGTAAATCTCTCCAAAAGCAAAGCACATCTAGATTTCATGGTTTTACCAGCTACAGATAGTAGATTAATTTCACAGCTCTGGGTATGAATTCTGCCTGATCAGGCCTTGATACAAGTTAGCTCCACAAAGTAAATGCCACTATTGAACCTTGAGGAGTAGACTGCCATTCTGTCCCCTGTTGGTTTACATCTGCAATACAATTCACAAGAGCTACAGACTGGTTTTTCTCCTATAACAGAGAACTCATTATTACTATCACTTCATAATATCCACTATAGCTACTAATTGCATTCTCAGTACATATCTTTATACCCACAGATATTCATAGCTCTCACTTTTTTATAATATTTTTTATTTTTACATCAGCCATGGATTCCCCTGTCCTTCCCCCTCCCGCACCCACCCCAACCTTCCTCTCAGCCCCTCCCCTCCATTCCCATCTCCTCCAGGGCCAAGAATCCCCTGGGAATTCAATTCAACCTGGTGGATTCAGTACAGGAAGGTCCAGTCCTCTCCTTCTAGGCTGAGCAAAGTGTCCCTGTGTAAGCCCAAGGTTCCAAACAGCCAGCTCATGCACTAAGGATAGTTCCGGGTGCCACTGCCTGGGATCCTCCCAAACAGTTCAAGCTATTCAATTGTTTCACTTATCCAGAGGGCCTGATCCAGTTGGGGGCTCCCAGCTTTTGGTTCATAATTCATGTGTTTCCATTAGTTTGGCTATTTGTCCCTGTGCTTTTTCCAATCTTGGTCTCAATTCACACTCTTACAGTCCTTCCTCTTTCTCAACAATTGGACTCCTGGAGCTCCACCTGGAACATGGCTGAGGATCTCTGCATCCACTTCCATCAGTTATTGTATGAGAGTTCCAACACGACTTTTAGGGTGTTTGGCCATCTGATCACCAGACTATGTCAGATCAGGCTTTCTCTCAACCATTGCCAGTAGTCTACAGTGGATGTATTATTGTGGATTTCTGAGGACCTCTCTAGCACTTTGCTTCTTCCTGTTCTCATGTGGTCTTCATTTATCATGGTCTGTTATTCCTTGTTCTCCCTTTCTGTTCTTGATCCAGCTGGGATCTCCTGCTCCCCTAAGCATTCTGTTTCTTGAAACTTGCCCTTCATTACTCCCACTGTGTCCAGGTTGTTCATGTAGATCTCATCCATTTCTCTGTCATTGGGTGATCCCTGTGTCTTTCCTAGAGTCGCGTTTTCTAGGTAGCCTCCCTGGAGTTGTGTAGCAGTCTAGTCATCTTTGTTTTACATCTCGTATCCTCTTATGATTGAGTACATACCATGTTTGTCTTCCTGAGTCTGGGTCACCTCACTCGGTATGATTTTTTCCAGATCCATCCATTTGCCTGCAAACCTCATGATGTCATTGTTTTTCTCTGCTGAGTAGTACTCCATTGTATATATGTACCATATTTTCTTTATCCATTCTTCAGTTGAAGGGCATCTAGGTTGTTTCCAGGTTCTAGCTATTATAAAAAATGCTGATATGAGCAAAGCTGAGCAAATGCCCTTGTGGTATGATTGGGTATATACCCAAGAGTAGTATAGCTGGGTCTTGGGGGAGATGGATTCCCAATTTTCTAAGGAATTGCCATATTGATTTCCAAAATGGCTGTACAAGCTTGCATTCCTACCAGCAGTGGAGGAGAGTTCCCATTCTCCACATCCTCTCCAGCATAAGCTGTCTTCTGTGTTTTTGATCTTAGCCATTCTGACAGGTGTAAGGTGGTATATCAGAGTCGTTTTGATTTGCAATTTCCCGGATAATTAGGGATGTTGAGCAATTCCTTAATGTCTTTCAGCCATTTGAGCTTCCTCTGTTGAGAATTCTCTATTTAGTTCTATAGCCCACTTCTTAATTGGACTGTTGAGCATTTTGATGTCTAATTTCTGGAGTTCTTTATATATTCTGGATATCAGCCCTCTGTCAGATATGGGGTTGGTGAAGACCTTTCCCATTCTATAGTCTGTCCCTTTGTCTTGTTGACCGTGTCCTTTGCTCCACAAAAGTGTCTCAGTTTCAACAGGTCCCATTGATTGATTATTTCTCTCAGTGTCTGTGCTACTGGTGTTATATTTAGAAAGTGATCAAAATGCTTCTTTTAATAGCAGATACTGATCATGGCAGAAAACCACAACTGATCAAAATGCAGAGAACAGTTGATAGTGTTATGCCCAGCCCTAATTGATATAGCTGCAACACATCTTGTACCTCTAAGGCTCAGGGAACATCTTGAAAGAGAGGACAGAAATATTTCAAGAGTCAGAGGAATAGGATGAAACATGTGCTGTAAGATAGTGCTCTACAGATGACAGAGAAAGAAAGCTACCAAAAGAAATTTTCAACAGTCTGGTTGCCTATACATGACTCTAACAATGACAACAATAATTGCATGTCAATATTTGTGTTTTACACAGCTTAAGTTTAGCAAACTGACAAGGATGTGGAAGAAATGAAGACCAGACACATACAAAAAAGCTGGGATCAGGTGAGTTGTGCTTACTCTAATGGAACAGCACCAACTACACAAGTAACCTGGAACCTCAGGGCATTTATTAAGTATAGCACAAGAAGAAGGAGTTAGTTAGTCTCAGTAAGACGTCTTTGTAGAGAAGCAGTCTCAAGATATCATCATCCAGTAGGAAGTTTCACTTGCTACTTTTTGCACAAACTGGTCAATTGTTTGTGAACAATAGTACTTGCATACACTGTCAATATTTGTACTTAGAACTGAGGAAGTGTTTGCTTTCTGTCTCAACTTCACCAGGGGAAGATATTGTCAATTCTCATGATTCTGAGGCATTGGTGTTTCTGACATGGCTGTTTCCATATCAACACTACAAATCCATTCAGAACTTCACTTAGTCTTTACATATTCACTCAAAGATTACACTGCTTCCCATAACCAGCATGAATGGGGCAATTCTCACAAGGATTCAACTTAGAACAGCAACAGAAAACAAATGGTTGTTGAGCAAGGGAGAATAGTCTTCTTGGCAAAGCTTTGCTGACTCCCCATGGGAGACCTTGACTTGGAAAAGGTGGGAATGGGGGAAAGGTTGGCGAGAAGCCTGGGAGGTGGGATGAGGGCAGAGGGGGATCTGTGGTGAATATATAAAATGAACAGAAATTTTGTTAATAAAAAGAAGAATGCAGGCTGAGCAAGTCATGGGAAACAATCCTAGAAGCAGTATTCACCAATAAGCTAGATAATTCCAAGATATCAGTCCAAAATATATATGGACATCATTCAGTGGTACATGCAGGTTGTTCTTATAAAGGCACCTATATAAACATCTGTAAAATTTTTGATTAAAGAATTAGAGGACATAAATTTCGAAGCACTGGAAAGAACACTAGAGGAATTAATGGAGGAGAGGGAGGGGGAACAATATAGAAACACTATTCATTATGAAAATTTCAAAAAATATAAAAGCAATGCTCATTTATAATTATAGTTATAATTTAGGATATTATCCATTCAGAAAACATTTGTCATTTTAAAGAAATTGTACCTAGACTGAACAGAAATTTTTACCATGACATTGTTAATTCCTCTGTACCAAAAGGCTACCTTCCAAACTCAATTCACAAGGCTGCTTCTGGCTTCAATAAGTTATATTTCTTTGCTATACCTTAACACCTGTATCTGTTAGTTTGTAGTCATCAACTTGACACAAGCGAGAATCATCTGAGAAGAAGAATCTCAGTTGAGAAGATGCCTCTGTCAGATTGCCTGTAGGTAAGTCTGTAGGGTAGGGATGTAAGGATATGAGAAGGTACAATTCAGTTGGGTGGTATAAGAATGCAGGCTGTTCCAGCTCTGTTCCAGCTCAAACCTCCCATTTCCTTATGTTCTCATTTCCCCATTTCTTGCCCTCTATTATCCCTCACTCCCATTTTGCTCATGTAGATCTCATCTATTTCTCCTTTGCTGGGCTATCTATGTATCCCTATTAGGGTCCTCCTCATTAGCTAGCTTAGGTTTGAGCTGGAAAGGGGACAGAGTGGGAGAGCAAGGAAAGAGATGCCATAATAAATGAAGACTTCATTGGAATAGGAAGAAACAGGGTGGCTGGGAAGTTCACAGGAATCCACAAGGATGTCCCCATTTTAGACTACTAGCAATAGTCATGAGAGTGCCTGAACAGGCCTACTCCAGTAACCAGATTAGTGAATACCCTGCCATCATAGACCCTTCATTCAGTTACTGATGGAAACAGATGCAGAGATCCATGGCCAGGCACCAAGCCAACCTCTAGGAGACCAATTGATGAGAAAGAGAGAAGGGATTCTATGAGCAAGAGACATCGAGATCCTGATGAGAAAAACATACAGAGATGGCCAGCAAAACTAGTGGAAACCATGAACTGTGGACCAATAGTTGTGGAGCCCCCATGGGTCTGGACTAGGTTCTCTGGATACAAGAGACAGTTGTTTAGCTTGATCTGCTTGGGGGGCCCCTAGGTAGGGAGATCTGAATCTGTCCCTGGTGCAAATATGGGCTTTGTGGAACCCAATGCCTGTGGTGGGACATCTTGTGCAGCCCTGGTACGGGGGGGGGGGGGGGGGGGTTGAACCTGCCTCAACTGATTGTGCCTGGCTTTACTGACTCCCCATGGGAGACCTTGACTTGGAAAAGGTGGGAATGGGGGAAAGGTTGGGGGGAAGGCTTAGGGAGTGGGAGAAGGGCAGAGGGGGGATCTGTGGTTAGTATATAAAATGAACAGAAATTTTGTTTAAAAAAAAAAAAAAAGAATGCAGGCTGAGCAAGCCATTGGAAACAATCCTAGAAGCAGTATTCACCAATGCTTTCTGTGTTACTTTCTGCCTCCATGTTCCTTCCTTGTTTGAGTTCCTGACTTGACTTCTCTCAGTGATGCACAGTGATATGGAAATATAAGCCCAATAAACCCTTTCATCCCCAAATTGTTTTTGGTAATGGTGCGTGTACTGTAGCAACAGGAAGCAAACTGGGACATCATCCTTTTTAAACATTTTATCGTTGTTCTTCTTGTTTGTTTAGTTCTCCTATTTATTTGTTGTGTTGTTCTGGCTTTCTGTTTAGTCTTTCACTTTGATTTTGTAGAGGATCATTTGATTTGTATAATCCCAACATTCCCTACTTTATAAGGATTCCATTAAAAGTATTTACCTACTAGGAGTATTGAAATTATCAATATTCAGAAAGCCAGAGATACACACTTGGAATTATACTAAGTGATAATTAGTTGGGAAAAGTATTTTTTTCCAGAAAGGAAAAGCCAGTAGGATAATTTTTTTAATTAACTTTTTTTTTAATTATATTTGTGTTTTAAAATTACACATCAGCCATGGGTTCCCCTGTCATCCCCCATCCTGCCCCCACCCCCACCTTCCTCCTATCCCCTCCCCTCCATTCCCATCTCCTCCAGGGCCAAAACTCCCTTGGGGATTCATTTAAACCCGATGGATTCAGTACAGGCAAGTCCCTAGGAAAGACACAGTGATCGCCCAATGACAGAGAAATGAATGAGATCTACATGAACAACCTGGATGACAGTGGGAGTAATGAAGGGCAAGGTTTGAGGGAAAGAAAGCTTAGGGGAACAGGAGATCCCAGCTTGATCAAGAACAGAAAGGGAGAACAAGGAATAATAGACCATGATAAATGATGACCACATGAGAACAGGAACAGGCAGAGTGCTGGAGAGGTCCCCTGAAATCCATAATGATACTGCTGGCAATGGTCGAGAGAAAGCCTGATCTGACCTAGTCTGGTAATCAGATGGCCAAACACCCTAAAAGTGGTGCTGGAACTCTCATCCAATAACTGATGGAAGTGGATGCAGAGATCCTTGGGCAGGCCCCAGGTGGAACTCCAGGAGTCCAATTGTCGAGAAATAGGAGGGACTGCAAGGATAATATTTTTAACATTATATTTATTTATTATTATGTATGACATACCAGGAACTGACATAGATGCTAGAACTACATCAATAAAAATAATTTGGTTGAGGTTAAGGATTCGTCAATGAAAACCCTGGAGTAAGTTCAGCTGTAGCCATCCACTCATACACAGTTCATAGTAACAGTTACACAGCAACACTGTTGGGAACATCTATGACATCAGCTATGCAGCAATCAGAGAAATAAATATGAACACTTCACTTAAGAAAAAATATTATACTCTAATAAAATATATCATAAATTTAGATTATGACAACTGTGGATAAATACTTATAGATAAACCTTTGAGTATTAGGAAAAGATATTAATATTCAGGTTGTTGTTCATATTCCGGGGTAAATCTTTTTGTTGAATATGCTATACTGTCTCCATAATAAAAAAAAATCATCTTACATTAATATGCTGCAAAACTCTATTCATTATTTAGCCAAAATCAAAGGCAGTTTTCAGCCAGAAATCCCCCCTTTTTTGCAGGTTTCTTCTCCATAGATCTCTTGTGCATGTACTTTCTCCCTGCTGTAGACTGTGCTTCAAAGGGCTAAGCTAAAGAAGCTCCTGTATTTTCTGTGTCAGCAAAGACTTTCTTTTCCTTCAAGCAAATTATTAGAGAGAGATTCAGAATGACTTTAGGGAAATATATTCCATCTTTCCTAGAGACAGAATTTCATCCCACAAAAGCACTCTTCTGCCTATGTCTTGTGCAGAACTGCAATTTCTAACCCATGTCTGGACACGCAAATCAATCCCATTACAGAGTAACAGGATTTGTCTGCACACCTCTGTGTATGCCTTTAGTGACTGAGGAGTCCTTCACAGTAGGCTGGGCTTTTTCTTTAGGGATATTCTGACATCTGTCCAAATAATTTCACTCTGTGATGCATTCGTTTCATTTAAAACCACCAAGAGGGTGAGAGACTAGTGGCTGATAAAATTGTTGAATACCATCACTATTCTCCATGATTTCACCTAAGAGAGCCTGAAATTAGTCTTTGTCTGGGAAAGGACCAACATTTAACTACTTTCAATGTAACTACAGAATGAAGCCAGCAGCTGTGTTCTTACACCATTACTTTTGCGTCCCTCTCATTCTAAATGCCTAATGTGGCTAAAGGCTGTCAAATAGCAGTCTTGTCTATATAAGAGGTCTGGAAAATGAAATTACCCTAACCACCTGGTTAAAAAAAATGTGTTTTGGAAACTCCCAACCCCACATTACAATTTGGGAGCTGAATGGTAACTTACATTATCAGTAGCATCAGAATGGAGCTAGAACTATAAGGTTTATATGTATGGAAGTTGGTCCCAAATGCCACACATGCCCATGCCATAGCATCACTCTACCTATGCTTTCACTCACTTCAACTCTCCTTTGAAATGATTCTCTTCTTTGTTTGTAATCTCTTCAAATAATACTGACTTGAAAGTAACGACTATCATGTGTCTTGTTTCCTGTCCACATTATCTATAATCCTTAAAACCTTTGTATATGGTAGAAATAATTCTGTCACTGTTAAAGAAAGAAGTTTGTGTATGGCAATTTCAAACTCCAACGTTTCTAATCATAACTATAAAAATTAGACATCAGACATAACTGACAAGTTAGGAACAGATACAGGATCTAACACCAAAGACCACTCATTAATATGAGCTCTACATGAATTTATATTTATTTATGACCCCATTGATTAGATATAGATATATAGAACAATTTTCTAATTGTCAGTTGTGAACACACTACCCCAAACCAGTTTTTTCTCCACTTATTTTAAGGTTTTAATTGGTTTCAAAGATAAAGTATATATAGTGTTCAATAGTGTTTATAATTTCACAGAGATGTGCAAGACTAAAACATTTAGCTATATATACATCTCCTAAGCTTTGAGTGGACTCTTTTGCCATGATATAGGCACACCCATTTCAATGAAACAGAAAAGAAGAGATTCAAAATCTTCCAAACCTTGCTATAGGATGTCAGGCTAGGCTTGTGGCCCTTGAGACACTCAAATGCACTTTTGATTCCACTTTTTCTGGGGGCATGACAATTTTAAGCATTAGATTTTTTTTTTTTTTTTTAGAAATTTAAAGTATTTCCTGTAAAAGACTTTCCCTTTGCTTCCCAAATAAAAAGAGGGTATAGTGTTTATCTAAATGAAGAAGCTTGAAGAGAGTAGAAGAAAGCTGTCTTACATACAGGTGGAGAAGTGGAGTTATGTAAATAATATAGACATCAATACTCCACAGAGAGAGTGTGTTAGTATAGGGTAGGGCTTGAAATGGAGTATTGTTCCAAACACATATTGATTTCATAGAGAATTTAGTGATGCAAACTAGCATGTAATCAAAGTGAAACTACCCGGCACCATTCAGTGATGCTGTCCCACTACCACTCCCGCAATGGGACAATTTGTGAGTCCCCTTTCTCTCCTATATCTTCATCAGGAAAGGGACCCTACTGGAGAGGAATGTGTAAGAGGAAAAGGGAAAGAAAACTTAAATTTATCCTCATATATGTTTGCCAAGTAATATACTCTGTCAAGAGAGGAGAAAGATTTAAAGCTGGTACAAAAATTAGAACCTAAGTTGGACTTTTCTGTATTAGTGGAATCTCCTCACTGAAATTTTAGTTGTATGGGAAGACTGATTCCTTGTACTCCATTAAGAACTGAAAGAAATGCAACCCATGCCATCATTACACCTGTTAGGTAAGACAGTCATCTTAGTTAGCTAAGAAATGAACTTGTAAATATTACAATAATATTCTTCTTTAACAACGTTTGATTTCAGTTCTCATAATATCATATGCATCACTGTGCAAATATCTGCAGTGCTTCATATTATGAAAAATCCTTGGGTCAATGATAATGTACATGATAATAGAATTCATAGTTCCAAGGGATCTTAGGACCTTTGTGGTGCAGAAATTATCTATGTTGAATACAAAATTAGACATAATATCTGTATGTAATGAGATTGCCCAAAACTTTACACATGTATTGCATCAATATAAATGTTCTGTGTTTGATTTTATAAGATTTTTTTTAAATCTGTAATCTTGATGCTGACAGAACTTGCATGAGTATGATTAATAGTAACTTATGAAATGATAATCATAGTCTTAGATCCTGATCATGAAAATCATAATACACATAGTATCTTCTAAATTTACCGTTATATTTGACTTTTTTCATGAATATTTATTCAAAATATTGTAAAACTATGTTGCTTTTGTAAGTTTCAAGTAAGTGAATAATTCCTTGTTACCATTTAAACATATGACAGCCAAATAAGGCAATAAATGTAATCAATTATAATTTACACACCATTAATCATATTTATGCAAACATTTTTCTAGAGGCACCGTTTTCTAGAAAACAGCTCCAGTTGCATTAATTAGGAGCAGGATATTTGATACAGAGTTTAGTGGCATTTCTTACTGATTTTCCCTTCTCCAGTGCTATGAAATAAGGAGATAAGTGGCTGCATACTACTCATCCATAAGCGGCACATGTATATCATACGCTGTAACACCCAGGGACCAGGGAACATCACAGAAGTGTGAATGAAAAGACTTTAGAAACCAGAATTTGGGAAGAAATACTGGTAAACAGTGTCTATCAGAGCTCTCGGCTTCCCAGTAAGGAACTCATAAAATTACACAATTTAATATTTTTATATTATGGGGTTGGGGATTTAGTTCAGTGGTAGAGCACTTGCCTAGCAAGCACAAGGCCCTGGGTTTGGTCCTCAGCTCTGAAAAAAAAAATTATTTTCTTTTAGCTTTTCTCTCTACTTGAACTATATGCTTCTAAACGGAACATAAAATTATTTTTTGTTAGATGAGTGTGCATTTTTTAAAGGGAATGAAAGGAGGAAACACAGGTAAAGCAAAATAGGAGAAAGCGTCAAATTAAAACAAACAAACAAACAAACAAAAACCCAAAACCTTTTATTGTGTAAAAGGATAGTCAGCTGGGTGTGGTGATACATGTCTTTAGCTCCAGAATATTAGAGGCAGATAGAGGATGATCTCCATGATTAGGAGGCCAGCATGATCTACATAGTAAGACACTGTCTTCAATAAAACAAAGCAAATAACAGCAACAACAAAACAAGCCACACATAACACATGCAGATTCCTTTTATATATTTTGGTTGTGAGCCTAGCCTTTAATGGCTGAGCCATCTCTCCAGCCCGATTCCTTTTATATAAAGGGCTCCCTATTGAGTTGTCTTAGTTCTTTTAAAACATAAAAATAAAAAAGTTTACTAATTGTGAAATCATGAAATGGCTGCTATAATTCTAAATTTCCTTTGCAAATATTTTCCAAATATTCAAATATCTGCTTCATTGATTCCTTAGCATAAAATATCCACGTACACACAGGCCTGCAAAGAGGAAGCTTAGCATATTGGTATTTTAAAGGAGCCCAGAACCAGAACATAAGGATAAAAATTAAAACTTATTATAACAATGATTATGATTATTATGTGTATATTCTTACATGTGTGGATGTATGTATTTGAATGAGCTAGTGTGAGTACACATGTGTGGAGTTGTACAGTGAGGCCAGAGGACTTCATTGGTATTGCTTCTCAGACACTCTACTTTTTATTGTTGTTGTTTTATTTTGTGTAGCTAAAGATCGAATCCAGGGCCTTGTACTTGGTAGGCAAGTGCTCTACCACTGAGCTAAATCCCCAACTTTTCTCTTTTTTTTTTTTTTTAAGAAAGTGTTTCTCACTGGCTTAGGGTTTACCAAATAGGCTAGTGGGCTGAAGAACCCCAGGATTTCCACTGTCTCTGTATTCTATTTCTGAGATTATACATACGTGCCAACATACAGGACTTCTTTTATTTGATATGTGTTCTAGAAAGCAGACTAATGTCACTATGCTTGTCAGTTAAGCTTTTTACAGACTGAGCCACATCTCCAGCCCCATTCTGAAGTAATAAAATTGAAAATGGACAAGTTAGATTTTGACAACATAAGGCAAAGTGCAAAATAGTTGTCCTCTGGATGACACACCTTGTCTTTCTTTTAAGTATATCAATCTAGAAGTGCAGAGACTTGGCATCAGTGGAGGTCAGTTAGCAAATGCAATTTTTTACTAGCTCAAATGTATATTAATGTGTAGTAATCGGGAAAAGAGCACATGTTTTGATTCAGCATTGGAGGTAAACATGGGACCTTGCATGTGGTAGGAAATCATTTTAACCCTAAGTTACATCTACAGACATCAAAATAGTTCTAAAATATTGTAGTTATCCATAACATGGCTTGATAATAAAATGAAAACAAGCAGCATTTACTCACTCATGACAAAACTACCTGTGTTCGAATGTTAGATATGAGAACATTACATCTATCACTGCATGTAGAAAGATAAAACCTATTGTATGACTTTTCCAAAGGTAAAAGGTGATTCCATCAGAATAATTGATTTCCTGCCATGATTGCATGATGTGACATTTCTTTTTTATTGAAAATAGACTTTTTTCTCAAATAATATATTCTGATTGTGGCTCCCACTCCCTCTATTTCCCCCCAGTTCTCACCTTCCCTCCATCTGGATCAACCAGATTTCTGTCTCTCCTTAGAAAAGAGACAGGCTTCCAAGGAATAAAAAATTACACATATATAAATATATATATAAAGATAAAATTCAACCTAACACATCAGAATAGCACAAAACAAACAGATGGACCATAGTCTGAAAGATGATATAAGAAACAAAGACTGACTCTTATACTCAGAAATCCCTTAAAAGCACTAAATTGGAAGTCATTTTATATATGTATATATAAATAAAATAAAAATATTAAGATAAAATTTTAAAAAAATATATTTTTAAAAAGAAAAAGCCCTGACACAACATGGTGAGGTAAGGAACCTGCAAAGATGCATTTGATTCATTTTTTTCTTGGCCATTTACTGCTAGGCATATAGCTTATACCCTTAAGAGTAGTTTGTTTCTACAGTAAGACTCCCTTAGAAAAAATTAAATTTTCATTTTCAAGAAGTTATACATGGAAACAGCTTCTCAGTTAGGGATAGAAGCATGCTTACTCTTTGTTCAGCTCCAGGATATCATCTGGTACAGATTCGTGCAGGTCCTGTAGATTCTGCCTTAGTCTCTTTGAGTTTATATATGTGTTGATAGTGTTGATCCTGACAGTCTTGTTGGTTTTTTGTTGTTTTTTTTGTTTGTTTGTTTGTTTTGTTTTTTGTTTTTTGTTTTGTTTTGTTTTGTTTTTGGTCCTCCATCCCCTGTAGCTTTTACATTCTTTCTACCACCTTGTCCTAAGAGTTCCTTGAGGCGGTGGGGGGGGGGGGCGTTGATGAAGATGTCTGGTTTAGAGCTGAGTGTTTTTAAGGCCTCTTATTCTCTTCTCAATGTCTGGCTATGGAGCTCTGAATTTGTTTCCATCTGCTGCAAGAAAAAGCTTCTCTGGTAATGGTTGAGCATGGCTCTGATCTATGAATATATCACAGGATATCATTAGAAGTCATTTTATTGCTAACATTTTTTTTTCTTTTAAGAATATTTGATTTTTAAGAGTATTTGATTTTTCCCTAGTTCCTTGAAATATCTTTTCTCAAGGTTTTGGTCACCCAAGCAGTTTCAATGTGGTTTTGTCCTCATAGTGTGAGCCTTAAGTCAAACCAGGTATTGGTTGGTTATTCCCACAGGTTGTGGGCCACTATTGAACTAGCATATATGCTAGGCAGGACACCATTATACATCAAAGCGTTTGTGGCAGGGTTGGTAATTATGTTTCATAATTGGTAGTGTGCAGTGTACCTTCCTGTATCAAAGATACTACCTTGTAAGCGTGAACATACTATATGGGCATGAGCTCGATTTTCCCATGTACAAAGAAATGTGTAGGTGTTTTCTGAATCAATAGGACTTTGCTTTCAGTTTCTGTAGATCAACCTATGGTCTTGTGAATAACCTGAGTTGTTTGGCAGTTCCCATGGAATCCCTTTCACCAACAATTTGATTAAATACAACCCAATGCCAGTACTAGAGGCTTCATTTGGCGACAAGAGCTGACCAATTAGGCCTCTGTCTCCCCCATTATTTGGCAATTTCATTTAAATTGCATTCATATGTGTATGTTTTAAAAAACTTCTACTGTATCATATTCACATTCTACCTGTCAAATGGCTTTTAATTTCAACTGTCTTCCCAGGTATTTCTCCCCTTCCCCACTTCATCTTCCCATTCCAGTCCTCGCATACCATCCATCTACAAACTGTCTATTTTAGTTCCCTTTACTAGAAAAGTCAATCTGCATCCCCCTACTATGTGCCTCACTTTATACCTAACCTCTGGTTCTATGAATTGTAACTTGTTTACTATTGACTTAACTACTAATAGCCACATAGAAGCAAATGCAAACTATATTTGTCTTTCTGGGTCTGGGTTACTCACTCAGGATGATATTTCAAGTGAATTTCATGATTTCACTGTTTGTTGTTTTTTAACACCTGCATAACAACTTCATCATGTGAAAGTACACTTTCTTACTCATTCATTTGTTGAGAGAACTCTAGTTTTTTATTATTATTATTTCTGGCTACTATGAATAGAGCAACAATGAACATGGTTAAGCAAGTATCTCTGTGGTAGGATGAAGTGTCCTTTTGGTATACGCCCAAGAGTGGTATAGTTGGCTGTTGAGTCAATTGACTCACATCTTCCTAAGTAACTGCCACACTGATGCCATAGTGGCTGTACTAATTTGCACTCCAACCAGCAGCAGCTGAGTGTCCATCTTGTTCCTCGTTCTCTCTAGCATGAGCTGTTACTTGTCTTATTGATATTAGTCATTCTGACAGGTTCAAGATAAATTTAAAAGGAGTTTTGATTTGCATTTCCGTAGTAATTAAGGATGTTGGAAATTTCTTTAAGAGTTTCTCAGCCATTTGCATTTCCTAATTTGATAATTCTCTGTTTATATCTGTACCCAATTTCTAAACTGGGTTATTTGTTTTCATAGTATTTAGGTTATTTTTGTTTCTTTGTTTATGCTGGATATTTGCTGTTTATTGTATGTAGAGTTGTTTTGAAAATATTTTCCATTCTATAGGCTGCTGCTTTGTCTGAATGATGATGGCCTTTCCCTTGCAGAAGATTTTCCGTTTCCCTGGGTCCCATTTATTAATTGTTGATCTTAGTTTCTGTGCTAAACCTGTTCTATTCAAAAAGCCTTTCCCTGTGCCAATGAGTTCAAGACTGTTCCCAATTTTCTCTTATATCAGGTTCAGTGTATCTGGTTTTAGGTTCATGTCTTTGAATCTTCTGTATTTGAGTTTTTGCACAGTGATAAATATGGATCTATTTGAACTCATATGTGTTACAGTCGAGTTTGGTTATCACTACTTATAAAATATGCTGCCTTTTCTCAGTGTGTAATTTCTGTCTTCTTTACCAAAAATCTATGGTGCCCATAGGTTCATGAATTTATGTCTGAGTTTCCAATTCAGTGCCATTATCAACATTGTGCTAATACCATGATATTTTTATTGAGAGCTCTGTAGTACAACTTGATATTGGGATGGTGATAACTTCAGCAGTTCTTTTATTATTAAGGGTTGTTTTACACATACTGGATTTTTATGTATCCATGTGAAGCTGAATGTTTTTTTCAGTATCTGTGAAGAATTGTTTTAGAATTTTGAAGATAGATTGCAGTGATTCAGTAGATTGCTTTTAATGGGATATCAGATTACTCAGTATTGATCTTACTGATCCATGAGTTTGAGAGATCTTTCCATCTTCTGATATCTTCTTCAATTTCTTTTATCAATATTTTAAAGGTTTTATTTTAAAAGCCTTTCATTTTCTTGGTTAGAGTTATCCTAAGATATTTTATATTATTTGAGGCTATTGTGAAAGACATTGTTTCCCAGATTTATTTATCAGTTAATCTGTAATTTTATAGAGGGGGGATACTGATTTTTGTAAGTTCATTTTTAATTCATCTATTTTGCTGAATTTCTTTAATCAGCTGTAACAGTTTTCAGGTGAAGTTTTTAGGGATGTCTATGTATTCTACTCTATCATCTGAAAATGAAAACATGTGGATTTCTTCCTTTCTTATTTGTATCCCCTTAATCTCCTCCAGTTGTCTTATTGCTCTAGATAAAACTTCAGTAATGTACTGAATAGGTATGGAAAGACTGCACAGCATTGTCTTGTTCCTGATTTTAGTGGAAAACTTTGAGTTCTTCTCCATTTAAGTTGACATTGGCTATGGGCTTGTTGTCAATTGCCTCTATTATGTTGAGGAATGTCCCTTGTATCCCTAATCTTTTAGGACTTTTGTCATGAAGAGGTGTTAGATTTTCTTTAAGGCCTTTTCTGTACCTATTGAAATGATCAGATTTTTTTTGTTTTATTTTTTAGTTTGTTTTTATGGTAGAGTTTATTTGTTGATTTTCATATGTTAAATAATCCCTGCATCTCTGGGGTGAGTGCTATTTGATCATGGTAGATGCCCTTTTTGATGTGTTCTTGGATTATGTTTGCAAATATTTTAATGAGATTTTTTTCCATCTAAATTTATATGGGATAATGATATGTAATTCTCTTTCTTTGATGGGACTTCATGTGGTTTGGGTATAAGGGTGACTGTGGCTTCATAAAACAAATTGTGCACTGGTTTTTCCATTTCTGTTTTATGGGGTAATTTTAGGAGTATGCACATTAACTCTTCTTTGAAAATCTGGGTAAATTCTTTACTACAACCATCTAGCCCTAGACTTTGGTTGTTGTTTGTAGATTTTAAATTACTGCTTATATTTCACTAGACATTGTAATTCTGTTTAAATTGTTATCTTGATTTAACTTTAGTAGTAGATAACCAATAAAATTATCCATTCCTTTCAGATTTTCAAATTTGTTGGAGTACAGATTTCAAAGTAAGTCCTTAAGATTCTCTGGATTTCCTCTGTATCTATTTCTGTACCTCCCTTTTATTTCTAATTTTTTAAATTTGGATTTTTTTCTCTCTCTGCCTTCTAGTTACTTTGGCTAAGGGTTTGTCAATCTTACTTATTTTGACAAAGATTCAAGTCAACATTTCATTGATTCTTTGTATTGTTTTTTATTTGTATTTTGTTGATTTCAGCCCTGAATTTGATTATTTCTGGCTATCTACTCCTTTTGGTTATGATTTCTTCTTTTTTTCCTAGGGTATTCAGGTATGCTGTTATAATACTGGTGTGAAGTCTTACCAAATCTTTATTCAGTTACTTAATGCAGTACGCGTGCCTTTTAGAACAGGCTTCATTGTGTTTCATATATTTGGTTATATTGAATATTCATTTTCATTCACTTTGAAAAAGTCTTTAATGTTTTATAAATTTTTTCTTTATCCATTTTTTATTCAGTAGGGAGTTGTTCAGTTTCTATGAATTTGTAACCTTTTTGTTTTTCCTATTTTTGTTATTCAGTTTCACTATTTGGTGGTCAGATAGGATGCAGGATGTTATGTAAATCCTATTGTATCTTTTTATATTTTCTTTGTGTCTGAGCATGTAGTCAATGGTAAAAATTGTATGAGGCTCTGAGACAAAGGTATATTATTTTTTGTTTGGGTAAAAATGTTCTGTAAATATCTATTGAGTCTAGTTGGTTTACAACATCTGTTAGCTTAAAAATTTCTCTGTTAGTTTTTGTCTGAATGACCTGTCTCTTGGTGAGAGTTAATATATTGAAGTCTCCCACTATCATTGTGTAAGTTCAATATATACTTTAAACTGTGGGAGTGTTTCTTTATGAAATTGTGTGCCCTTATGTTTGGGGCATAGATGTTAAGACTTGCACTGCAAGAACTTGCTGTTTGGGTTAATTTACTTGAAAATTTTTTTCCATCTTTGAGGTGATATCTATCTTCGATGTTAAGGTGTATTTCTTGGATGAAGCAAATGATTTGGGACTGTTTTATACCCATTCTGTAAATGTATGTCTTTTTATTGGGACTATTGACATTGAAAGGTATCATTTAGCTGTTTTTAGCAGTCTTTCTTGATTCCTATTATTTTGGAGTACGTTTGTGCATGTGCGTGTGTGTGTGTGTGTGGTGTGTGTGTGTGTGTGTGTGTGTGTGTGTGTGTGTGTGTGTGTGTTTACCTTTTTGTTTGCTTATCTGGGATTATTCATTCCTTGTTCTCTTCTTGTGCATGTTTAACTTCTCCAGGTTTTCCTTTTAGTGCCTTCTCTAGAAATGGATTTATAGATAGATATTGCTTAAATTTGTTTTTTTTCTTTTGAATATATATTTTTTTACATTGATTGTAATTGAAATTTTTCTAAGTATAGTAGCCCATACTGGCATCTGTGTTTTCTAGAGTATATAGCACATCTGTCTAGGTCCTTCTGTGTTTTAGAATCTCCATTGAAAAATCTGTTATAATTCTAAGAGGGCTTCCTTTATATGTTAGTCTGTTTCTCTTGCAGCTTTAAATAATCTTACTTTATTCCCCATGCTTAGTTCTTTTTGTTATTATGTGCTGAGGGGAGTTTCTTTTCTGGTCTAGTCTATTTGGTCTTGTGTTGCTTTTGTACTTTGAAAAACATCTCCTTCTTTATTTTAGAAAAATCTTCTTCTATGATTTTTGTTGAAATGTTTTCTTATCCTTTGACTTGGGTTCCTTCTTCCTCTAGTCCTATTATTCTTAGATTTGCTCTTTTCATAGTGTCCCCTGCAAATTGGCCCAGAGAGTAAGGAGAGGTCAAACAGGCAGTCTGCTGAAGAAGTGGTGATGTGACTGGGATATTAGATGCCGAGGAGAGGAAGGAGGGTGAAAAATGTGAAGCTTACCTATGTGTTTCACTGGCCTTCTTGCTTCTCTGTTAGGCTTGGTAGGAGGGTTTCCAGAGAATGCCTGCTGGAGTTGGTGGCTGAGAATACAGATGGATGTGGGGCAAGTTTTGAGGAGAAAGTCTGTGTGGTTTGCTGCCTATGGTTAGAAAGGAGGGAGATGCTGTAGGAAGTAGTCTGTTACAGAGATGGAGTGAGACTGGGGCATTGGATTAGGAGTGGATTGGAAAGAGGTGATAATCCCAATTCGGCTACTTGATTCCCTTGCTGTAGTATCTTGCTAGCTCCAAGGGAATGTCTGCTGGAGT